>NW_028245351.1:0-77394 GCF_964263255.1 Lissotriton vulgaris
GTTGGATAGCGGGAGGGTTAAAATTACTATTCCCACTCCAGAGAGTGCAACAGTAGGGAAAGCGTTGGATAGCGTAGGAGTAAAAATTACTATTCCCACTCCAGAGAGTGCAACAGTCGGGAAAGCGTCGGATAGCGGGAGGGTTAAAATTACTATTCCAACTCCAGAGAGTGCAACAGTAGGGAAAGCGTTGGATAGCATAGGAGTAAAAATTACTATTCCCACTCCAGAGATTTCAACAGTGTAGAAAGTGTTGAATAGTGTAGGGGTAACAATTACTATTTCCTCTTCAGAGAGTGCAACAGTAGGGAAAGCGTTGGATAGCGTAGGGGTAAAAATTAGTATTCCCACTCCAAAGAGTGCAACAGTAGGGAAAGCATTGGATAGCGCAGCAGTAAAAATTACTATTCCCACTCCAGAAAGTGCAACAGTAGGGAAAGCGTTGGATAGCGGGAGGGTTAAAATTACTATTCCCACTCCAGAGAGTGCAACAGTAGGGAAAACGTTGGATAGCATAGGGGTAAAAATTACTATTCCCACTCCAGAGAGCGCAACAGTATAGAAAGCATTGGATAGCGTAGGGGTAAAATTACTATTCCTACTCCAGAGAGTGCAATAGTAGAGAAAGCATTGGATAGCGTAGGGGTGAAAATTACTATTCCCACTCCAGAGAGTGCAACAGTAGGGAAAGTGTAGGATAGCGTAGGGGTAAAAATTACTATTCCCACTCCAGTGAGCGCAACAGTAGGGAAAGCGTTGGATAGCGTAGGGGTAAAAATTACTATTCCCACTCCGAAGACTGCATCAGTAGGCAAAGCGTTGGATAGCTGGAGGGTTAAAATTACTATTCCCACTCCAGAGAGTGCAACAGTAGGGAAAGCGTTGGATAGCGTAGGAGTAAAAATTACTATTCCCACTCCAGAGAGTGCAACAGTCGGGAAAGCGTTGGATAGCGAAGGGGTAAACATTACTATTCCCTCTCCACAGAGTGCAACATTAGGGAAAGCGTTGGATAGCATAGGGGTAAAAATTACTATTCCCACTCCAATGAGTGCAACAGTAGGGAAAACATTGGATAAGGGTAGATTTAAATTTACTATTTCCACTCCAAAGAGTGCAACAGTAGGAAAAGCGTTGGACAGCGTAGGGGTAAAAATTACTATACACTCTCCAGAGAGTGCAACAGTAAAGAAAGTAAATACTTCTTATATGAATAAAAATAAATTAAATATTAATAGCAAATACAAATTATTTAACAATAATGAACAATTTTATATAATATAATAATTAATCAATTAAAAATACCCAAACAATAATTATTACAAATAATTACCTACTAATACAAATTATTTACCAATTAACAATTAATTAAGGAAAAATAAAAAATGTATTAATATTTACAACAAAACAAGGGTGTCCAGGGTGTGCAGTTTCTATTAAATGTTACATGGCAGCACCACTACAATATCCAGTGTGATGTTTGGTTGGGAGTCAGTTGTATGAAGTGGGCATGTTCCTAACATGCAGGGCACAAGAGATGGCAAATCAATGTTGCTCACTGGAGCGCAGCTCCCCTGTGGAGCTCACAGGTTGGTGAAGGTGACTTATTTTAACTATCATGGCCTGAGGGTACTGACGGACATGATCTCATATACATATGGCCCATTGCAGGAAGATCCTGACATTCTGGGAGCCATTTCTTTGCATATGACACAATGATAGCTGAAATGGGATACCGGTCCAGAGTCACAGACACTGAATCGGAGCATCACACCCTAGCACACGGCCTGTATATCATGGGTGGAGGTCGCAGACTGGTGACCTTGTTTGTTAATGGCTTCGCACACATAACAATCGTCACCCGTTTGCTGGCTATGAGACACTGATATAGTACAAGCACTCATAACCTTGGAGTAAGGATGCACTAAGCACTTCCAATATACAGTATCTCGTGATGCCATACTCCAGTACATTCAATTTCACATCCAGTACAGGGCATGTCTAACCCCCTCTATCCTACCTCTTACGTTTGTGTCCTGCTCTCTGTGCCCACAATGTCATGCACCTAATTTGGATGTGATACATATGTTCTGGTCATGGCTGTGTGATGCGAACCTGAGGTCCAGAGTCACAGATGTACTTGACGCAGTGACGAGTCGGGTCAACCTCTTTCCATTGGAGGGGATGTTGGTAGAGATATTCATGCAGATGAGGTTTTAAAGGTATCCAATGAAAGAATTGATTTGTAAATACTCATAGCAGGCCAAGCCATTTGCAAGCATTGTTAGTCCACTGCACTTCCAATACTGCAACACTTGGTAGCAGCAACTCTCTAATGGGGTAGGGCCAAGGTAACTACACTGCACAGGGAGTAAGTTGTGTACCTCCAAAGGTTGCAATAGGTAGGCTGTAGGACAACTTGTTACAGGACTTACAGGAGACGCTGGATGGGTGAAGGACTTTGAAGGGCCAAGCTCATGTACACATGGTCACAACCTATCTTGGTGGTCCTGAAATGGCTAGATGAAGCAGCTGCTCTGTCTTGGGAGGTAGAATGGGTGCCTGACATCTCCTCCTTCCATCATGTGGAGAGGGGGTTTCTAATAATCCACATATGCCAAAATGTTGACTGTTAACCATGGCTTTTGTACTAGAGGCCATGGTCTCACCCCCCATGTCCGGACTGGGAGGAATGTGGGATGCTGACCTTCTAAACACCCAGGATCCCTCTGTGCTCATCTATCTTGTTAAGGTTATCGTGTTTTTGAAGTTGTTTAATATTGTACCATATGCTCCTGCTGTGGTATACTTGACTCAGTGATGTATGTTTGTCATGCACAGCAGATGGGATCTACATAGCCAGTTTAATGAAAGATGATTTACATCCATACCAATTTGTTACCAAGACATGATCATGTGATGAAAGTAAGTGATGTTGAAATAGCTTGTGACTTGTGTGTAGCTACATGCATTGACCCATAAGCAACCAAATGCAATTCCCTGTCTCTTTCTTTTGTATGTGAGACATTGTCTTAGTTTTGAGATGCGTCATCCTTTCCCAAGATTTTGGATCATGAACCATCCTTTATGTGCTTGAAGAATTGAAGTATGCTCAGTGTGTACTCTTATTACACTAGACCTTTTTGACAACTGTAACTCCAAGTAGGACATTTTGAGACCAAGTCCTGACTGTACAGATTGGGATCCTACCTCATGCCCTGCTGACTGGCCTCAGTAAACAGTGGTGGGGGAATGCCACAGGTCCACCTGGGACATGTACACAGGCCCTAACAAAGCATATGGGGCCCCAAGATAGTTGTGGTCCAATGTATTGAAGTAAGGTGTTTGTGCAAGCAGACTTGGGTGCATGATAGGGATAGCATGGAAGGAATTTATTTGCCTGTGTCCTGCTCTGGATATGAGCTGGATCCTTCAAATGTTGTCATAACTGACATGAACAACATCCCTTGCTGGTTGTGACTCCCTATAGTGACCTGGCTACCTGCCCTGCAGTGAGGATGGGATCATTTAGAGCAGAGGCTCTGGTGGATGCCTGCTCCAACACTGCTGTACTCACCAGGACACACGATGTGGGACTGCACCATTAGGCTGATGGGGGAGTGGCAGGCCAGGTTGTACTATATTAATCAGCTTAGTGTTTAGAATCATGTATAGATCTATCAACAATTAGTGCAGTAGGTTAAGAAAGATGCGAGATTGGAGACAAGCTAGTCCTACCTTTTCCTTCCAATCTAGTGGATGTATTGTATTGACACTTGACAGATCTTCCATACATTTTGACATCATTTTAATGTGGTTTTTATACATAGTTTCCAGATATCCACCCTAGATAAAGTGCTTCATCATATTGTATTTTTATTTGTTTTATATATATTCAGGTTCTGCTGGTGGAAATATGGTATCTAGGAGCGGCCCTGGGCCAGTGCATATGTTGGTGTGGACATACTTTTATGAGTGCATAGATGTTCTTTTGCCATGTAATGTTTTTTTTGCTGTGGTGTACTCATCCATACATTTAGCTATACATACATATATGTAGCTATAGCCATTCCTGTTCAACCTTAAGTGTGTGTTTCTCCCAGTATTTCCCAGTCAGACTGCAGATATCTGATGATAACATTCCTTGATTTACCGTGCTCAATATGATAAAGCACACTTTAAACTCTATTCACTTTTACTTGGTAGTTTCGTTAATTTGTAGGGAAAGGTGTCTTACTTACTGGCGGTGACGTCTCCGTCAGTTCAGAGTCTCATAATCACCAATGATGTATAGTAGAGGGAAGAAATGGTGGTGAGCTCCATAGCTGCACAGCAGAGGTCGTAGGAAGCATGTTGTGCCAATTTTCGGAATTGAAATACTCCCCTTCAGCCTGCTCTGATGAGTTGGTTGGACCAAAAGAGAAGGCACGTCAGAAATAGGCATGATAATAGAGCGGGCGGTTCCAGGGTCGAAACTGGCTCCGTTCGGCTCCATTCAGCTTTTCCAAGAGTTTTGTGGTGGGAATTTCTAGTCTGAGTTATAATAACTGCATTGGTAAGTAAGCAATGGGTATTTGGGCATCATAAAACTGTGGTCAGAGCAACTGCATCTGAAGCTAGATCGGTCGATCCGACAACCCCGACAGGGCCTTGGAGGCACTTTCTGCCTGACACCTTAATCGGCCCCTTAGTGTGAAAGTGGTGGGCAATGGCTGTTGCAGATAGTGAAATGTGCAGGGAAAAGGCATCCATTTTGAACAATATTACTGCTAGGCCCAAATTGAGGCCTATTTAACAAAGGTCTGAAAAACAACCTTCTATATGTCATGAGAAATTAGTTTTAAAGATAATAGTACAATATTTGTGCGTACATATGTCATTGAGTGTAAAACCACAATCTGCATGCTGTTAATGCTGAACAGAAATATGAATGCACAGTGGATAGGAGATAATTAATCATAGACTGAAATATTTCTACTGGAATCCATTGTATGGAGGTTGTGTGAAATGTATCACGAGTTAAGGGTCATTTTAATTATCCTGGGATATCAAATGTGCTGGCAAAATGAAGCAGTCCCACAGCATGGCCAGTTTGGATGGAGTTCAATGCACTGTTACTTGAGGCCACTAGAGTTGGTGCAGGTATCTGTGGCAAGTGTTGTGTGAAAACCCTTTAAAGTGTTTCAGGTCTTTCAAGTCAATATTTCCTTGTGAATGGTCACGTTGGTCTATTATGCATGTCTTGCATGCCTTTAATTGTTTGCAGTATTTATGATGTAAAAACCTCTAATATAAGGGCACCCTATAACTATGCTATGAGATAAACATGTTTTAGTGCTGGGTATTATACTAGTGAAATAACCCCTACAGGCATTTTCTAACCTCAAACGCTTGTCAACTTTCAGGTGAGAATGTGGCCCCGCGTGGTCAAGCCACCCAGTCAACTATTCTTGCTGGAGCATCCAGTCAATACGGTTACCGGGCACATGCAATCAATGCCATAGATGGAAATCAGGATCCCAATGCTTCCCATGGATCTTGCTCCCATACAGATTATGAATATGGTCCCTGGTGGAGGGTGGATTTACTGAAACCACAGAAGATTTATGCCATTTACATCACCAACAGGGATGCTTTTGCCGAGAGGCTGAATGGAGCAGACATTCTTGTTGGGAATTCATTGACGAACTATGGAAATAACAATGAAAGGTAAAGTTAAAGTTCGTTCACTTTTAGTTGCTGTTTATAAATGACAGATGCTTGTTAGTTAGATCTGTGTCGTGATCTATGTCATGATATTTGTATTCCAACGTTTCAGCTTCCGGACTCTTTTTGATGAGAGTAATTCGTGCAGTCTCTAACTTGAAATTAAGTATTTACTGTCCCAGATTCATAATTCAAATGAATATTATGCGAAAAAAGCAGATCTCATATATTAAACACACTTCAAGCCTTCTGTACTGGTTTATGAGCTGTACCCTACTTTTCAAGAGTTCAAATAAGTATTTGCTTTATTACATTAATTTTGTTCCATTGAGATCTAGGCATTCTCACTAGATATGAAGTACGCTGCTTCATGCCGCTCCACTCACAGGGTATATCTTTAGCACTAATGACTGCTGCACTTCTACATCCCATGCAATTCAGGGAACTGGACCATATTTTGACAGTTTGATTTCTGTCCAAACATACTTATAAGAATTAGTTACCTACTAAGTGATGCTGTGACACGTTTACTTGTGCTAAGAGTAAACCTGACTGATTCTGGCCCCTTTAAACCTATTGATTTTTTTTTTTTACACAAACTTTATTGATTGCCATAAAGCGATGTGTAGTAGTTACAAAGGTTTTTCTTTGGCATTTTTAGCTTTATACAGCTGATCCACTGTATCAAAGTCAGTACAGTATATATATATATATATATGAGCAGATCAACAGTACACACTGTCGCACTGCGAAATATGACAATAGAGAAAACATGTCCTAAGCAGGATAAGGCTATCAATAGAACTACTAATTAATAGCCTCCCCACTGCCTCCCTCCACCTGTGTTCTGGTTCACCAAATCTAGATATTAAACCAACTTTTGCACATACGGGTAGTGCACCGTGCTCCCTTTTGTTTTATCTTAGTTGCTTTGCCCTGCACGGGGATATGATCCTACCTGTGGTCCTCTGATTGCAGTGCCGTGGTAGGGGTTAGCTACGGTGTTACTACTCGTGCTGCAGGTTGAGGTCTATCGTGCTGCAGGTTGAGGTCTATCGCCCTATAAGACTAGCACAATGTCCTATTCCATGTAGATTGGGTGTTTGTGCAGCCCTCGGGCTTCTTCTTGCCTCATTGCCACACCTTTGGTGCTACTCCATCAAATAACCTCATCATGCCATTTGGACAGTGCAGGGGGTCTCATCGATTTCCACCTCATTGTTATGGCTCTTATCACTATTATAAGGGCGAGATCAAGAAAGCGAAGCTACACTTTCTGGGCGCTTGAGAGCTTGCGGAGTCCCAACAAGCATTCTTCTACATTGTCTGCAATCTGCAGGTGTGTGACCTCTGTCACAGTGCCACCTACCCCCTACCAATAATCTCTAAGGTGACGACATGGCCATAACATATGCGTGAAACCTCCTCTTCAGACTTACAGCGTGGGCAATGATGTGGAGTATCCGAGAACATCCATTGTAGGACCTGTGAAATATCATACACTGTATGAATTTAAATTTTGCATTTTGAGACATTTTTTTGTGATGCCCTAATATGCATGCCAAGCCTTATCAGCGTTTCCTCGTTCAAGAGCGTCTGCCCACTTGCTCTCGGATCTGTGAGGGGGGTTGCTGCCTGAGGGCGGATACCTAAATGTAGCCATTTTATGAGGTGTCATCCTGCTCCCATATAGTATAGTGTATGAACTAATTTGTGCGGTGGGTGCTCCGTCCGTTGAGGGGCCCAGGTCTTCTTCAGATAATGTATTACCGTGGAATGCATTAAGTATAGGTATGAAGTTCCCATGATCTAGAAGTCTATTGTCAATATGTTGGACACCAACGGTGTCTAGACTCACTTCTGTCCAGGCCTGTAAGCTCTACTTTGTGACTCTTTCACCAGGAATTGGAATCCCCAGCAACGGGATGTTCCCAGCATAGGGAATAGAGTGGGGCATGTACGTCAACGCTTTCGTCCAACACTGAAGCACAGTTTTAAGTAGTGATGGTGTACAGGAGAGAAGTTTGGTTTTCAGCAGTAACAGTGTATGAAGTGTCCCTCGGTCAATGTCATGGGAATTGTATCCTATTTTCTGTAGGTTCCTACCCACAGTCCAATAGGACAGCCATTGCAACTGACTGACATAATAATACGCTCTGAAGTCCGGTACCCCCAGGCCTCCCTACGTGCGGCTCCTGTTGTAGTTTTTTAAGGCCTACCCTCCGGCGCCCATTCCTCCATAGCAAATCTAACAGCATCGTGTCTAAGGTATGGCATACAGAGGGGGGGACTAGTATTGACAAGTTAGTAAAGTAGTATAATAGTCGGGGAAGGACCACCATCTTGGATATGGCAACCCGTCCCATTACTAATAGCAGCAATGAGGACCAAAATACGGCCCTCGACCGCACCGTACGTATTGATTTTTATCAGTTTGCCATCCAGTTGATCTTCTTGTGACCTATAGATATGTATACCTAGGTATTTCAATGTGCTATGTGCTACCAGAATAAGGTATTGACCAAGGCTAATGCCATCTTGGCGGTCGCCTTCATGCAAGACAAAGGTAGTTGTCTTTCCTTCATTCATGGCTAGACCATAAAGCTGTTCTAAACTGGAAAAGATACTGGGAAGGGGTTCCAAGAAGCCTAAAAGGTCCCGTAAATATATAATAATGTAATCAGCATTCGGATAAGGGAGTCCCTCTAGAAATGTGTCGATGAGCGAATCGTCAATGTGTCTGGGCGCACTGTATAAAGTACAATAGTAGTTGCAGAATGCGTCATTTATATCCTGCTGCGAGTGAGCCGTACCCAGCCCTGGAACCTTAATGTTATAGATCACTGGAGGTGTAGGATCATCCCGCAATATTTTAGCCAATACTGCCCCAGATTTGTCAGCCTCAGTGTGTTTCAGCTGTGTGTACCTTCTATGGTCTATGACCCGGAGGGTTTCTAACAGTTCGGCATGTTGTTTGTGCAGTTCCTGTAATGGAGCATGTTTGGTCGGGTCCTTTGCTGCAGCCTGATCCAGCATATTCATTGATTTTTTGACCCTGACAAGGGTTTTATGTGTTTTCTGCCTGGAACCTACAGTAGCCCCTATTGCAGCATCCCTTAAAACCACTTTGAGCACATCCCACTCTATCAGGTTAGAGGAGGCAGTGTTCCAGTTTTCTGAAGGGGGCATCCTCTAGCATCTGGGGCCATAGCTTCCATGTGGGCACTGGGGTAGGTATTCTGCCCCACATAATGCAAATTTCCAGGGGATTATCATCGGAAAAGGTCTTCCCTAGATATGTGGCATGAGTCATTTGTGCTACGATGTTAAGGGAACAAAAAAGTCTGTCAATGCGTGTATGTAATTGGTGGACAGGTTAGAAAAAGGAGTATTCCTAGTATGTTGGGTACAATATTCTCCATACGTCCCCCAGTGCCTAGTGTCAGCTGCTAAGGGCCTCGGCTTGCCTTACAGTACCTGCTCCGTTCAGGGGAGGGTGTGACATGTCTAGTGATACATCCGGCACCGAATTGCAGTCACCTCCCAAAAACCACGGGTACATGTCTCACCCAATCAGCACTGTGCTCAACCTGTTGAAAAATGTGTCTTGCTCAAAGTTTGGGGCATAGATGCTACCCAATACCACTGGCAAACCGCCTAGTGTCCTGCACAATAGTATGTATCTGCCTTGGTCATCAGTACGTCGTCCAACTCTATAAAGGGGACCCCATGCCTAAACCATTTGGTTGCCCCTCTCTCAAAGGCCGAGTACTTTTTAGAGTAGACCTGTCCCCTCCATTTCTTGCGAACTTTGCCGGCTTCTTACTCGGTGAGGTGTGGTTCTTGGAAGAACACTATCTGCGCCTTGCGTCTAAGTAGCTCGGCATGCACTCTTTGCTGTTTGTGCACAGAGCCTAGCCCCGCACATTCCAGATGATGAAACTATTGGAGCCTAGCATAGTGTTGTTGTGATGCGCTCTCTGACTTAGAGCCAATCACCAATCGTGAACCAGACCCCAAATCCCCTCTGAATGAACAATACATGGCTCAGCCATTGAACTATGCTGGGCCAAACAAAGAACTTAAACAAAGAACACTGCATGTAGAGAGTGCAGTTGCTTTGTGTGGGAGGTCGCTAATGCCCATCATGGTTCTTTCAGACAAGTAATGACTTGGGACCTCTACAGAGCCCAGGGGGATGCCTATCTACCTGGAATAGAAAATGGTACATTAGTCCATCTAACCTCATACCAGGCGCCAGCCGCTGCAGTGGCACAAACAGGGTCCTCTTACACAATCTACAGATGCAGGTACTGACGACAAATAGTCTGCAAGCCCCCAGCGAGACCCTATTTTAAGTCAATACCATCAGTCAGCATCATGCAAAGTACATAAAAGGAAGGATACATGCAGTTGAAAAAGTGCCAATCAGACATTAACTGCGTATGTGCCCAGTGGCCGGCCCAGTGGGACCACACCATCTGGCTTATCCCAGCAGATCGTCCGCTGTCTGAGGTGTCACTGACAGGAACAGTGTAATACTATGGTCAGAGTCAGAATGGATGGTACTGTCTTCTGATGAATCAGTTGCAATCTGAAAGTTGTCTTCTCTGATGGAGGCCGCAGCTGCAAGAGCCTCTTCCCTACCAGATTGAGCCTGTTCATACGTGGGGTTCGGGATTTGCGATTGTTTCACTTCCTTGGTGTTACGGTGGAACCTGCTACCTGGATTGCGTTCAGGACTGTTGGGCACGGCACGGATGGTGGCCCCAGAGCTTGACACTGGATCCATTACCTCAATTCACTCCTCCGCATCGTCCAGGCTGTCGAAGAAGTTAGTTTTCTGTTTGTGAATTAGTTTTAGACGGGCAGGAAACAACAGTGCATATTCTACTTGCAAGGCGCGTAACTTCTTTTTTACTGTTTGGAAGAAAGACCTTTGGCATTGCACCATTAGTATAAAGTCAGGGTATAGTGACACCTGGTGATTTTCAAACTGGATTTGTGTCTGTTCACGTGCCTTCTGGGGAAGTATGTCCCGGTCCCTGTAATTTAGTATCTTGACTATCAAGGGTCTAGGCGGAAGTACAGCTTTTCACTTGGCCGTAGGGATCCAGTGGGCTCTCCGCACAGAAGAAGGGTGAAAGACCCTCTGGGGCCACATATCCCCAAAACCATTGCTCCATAAAAACTGCAGCGTTGGGGCCCTTGCAGTGTTATGGAAGACCTTAGACACGCACATTGTTTTTACAGTTCCTACCCTCCGCATCTTCGATCCTGTCTTGTAGGCCATTAACCTGCTGTTGCAACAGATGGATCTGTGTTGTATTTTCCTTTACTTGGGATTTGACCTCCTTCAGAGTGCACCCATGTGATTTCACCATGCCAGAGAGCTTGATGTGGTCAGCTTTGAGCAGAGTGAAGCCCGTTGTGAGCAACCCTATCTGCTGCTCGATGGCCTCTCGTGAGTCTCTGACCTCCTGTAAAATTAAGTCCAGCTTATCCTGAGACATTTCTACATTGGGGGGAGGAACTGAATTTGGCGAGGATAGCTATGTAGAGTTGTCTGGGTCCTCCCTTGTGTGATTAGTGCCTGTGACTGTTTCCTGCACCTTCCCCTTGTGCCTGCACTCACGTCCGACCAGAGTGTGTGAGGGTGGTGACAGGCACCGCAGCTCTGGGCTCGCATTGGTCTCCCCTGGAGAAGGTATATTCAGGTCAGGGGGATGTAGCAAAGTCCTGGCAACAAAACAGTGCAACTTATATTCCGGTCAGAGCACTCTGTGTGAATTTAGGCTGGAAGTGTTGCACATCTATCAGTTCTGTACAGGTGAGTACACTATACAATTAGCCCTGTGCAAGCTACAGTGCAGTAACCGCACTGAACAGACAGATCCATGGTGACAGTGCCCAATTCTACTCCACAGTACAAATAATATTATCGGGTGAGGTGTGCTTCACCACCAGACCCGCCCAGAAGGTGTCAGTGGGCAGGTGCAGGCGGGCCTAGGGGCAGGTGCAGCACTATTGTTAGCCTCCACTGCATCCTCTGCAGGAGTCAATGTGGGAGCAAATGAGCTAGGTACTTTGCACTTGCCCCTCGTCAGGGCCAGGGCTCCTTCAGGTCGAGGTAGCACTCAGTCAAAATGGCAACTTAGGGAGGGGGGAGCGGCACCCCAGCCCAGCTGATTCACTGAGTTATGCACCTGAAGCAGGTTGCAAGTCAGGGGATCTCTCCAGCGCTCCTCTCCTCACCTGTGGGACCCGGGGGGGTTGCACTCCTCAACCGGGTGCCAGCGCTCAGCAGCAGGTAGAGTGTCAAGGCTAGGCAGAATCTTCAGGGGCATGCGACACAGCAAGGGAGGGAGGTAGGTAAGGTCCTGTACTCTGCCGGTGCAGCCGCAGCATCACTATTCCAGGCACTCTCTTGGTACCGAGCTCAGACCAGAAATCAGGCTTGCTGGTCGAACACGTCCTTCCATTCCTCCAGTCACATCAGTTCAGGTCTGATAGGCCCAGTGCTGGTGTTAGGCCATCCACGCATGGGGTGTGTCCGCTGATCACTCCATGGAGTATTGCGGGGCAAGGCTCCGTCCGATTAGAGTTGGTGGCAGTTCCAGGTGCCCGTGCACTGTCCTAGTACTGGCAGCAAGTTGAGGGGGTGAGCATCAAGCACCATCTAATCCACCCTTGAGGCAGCCAGCGGAAGGCAACCACCTAAGCCCCACCAAAGGCAACGGGGTTTGCTCAGCCCCACTCCCCCAGGGTCACCCCGCCGAGGCTAGTCCGATGAAACCGGCAACCAGAGTCCAGCCAATCCACCAGCCCCGACCACCGGGTCGTAGCATCACAGGGTCCGGCGATTGGCACCTCACAGCAGCAAAGGCCTCTCCTCTCCAGCCAGGCCACAGCTCCTGGTAAGCTCTCCCTCAAGTGTTCTCCACAACATTGTTGGTTGTTAGAGGCTGGGAGGCCTGGGCAGCCTCCATACAGGAGCACAGCAGCGGCAGCCCACCGATCAGAGGTCCTATACAGTTCTAGATGCACCGGCATGACAGGATTATTATCCCTGGGCTCCAGAGCCTCTTCAATCGTGACCGCTATGTTAGGCAGTTATCCACGTCCTTCCTTTAAACCTATTGATCAGATCAGATACAATTTTATTGTTCCAGTTACTTAAAACCATATACAATATATGACACATTTATTAATAAAGAAAAAATAAATTAAATACAGACAATCCGCCCAAATTAATAAATATGTACAAAACATCATAAAAGGAATTCCTTTTGTATTAATTGTCCCCATATTTAAGTCATCAAAGATTTACATTCCCACCTCATAATTAATAAGTTACAAAATGTCCTTGCCTGTCCCACTTGTTTTGGTGAAGTGCCCCTAAAACAGAATAAAATCGACTCACATATTTTTCTTATCCCTTTCGTATTAAAAGTCTGTTTTAGTAGGTTGTATGATGTAACCACAGATATTCAATTCAATATTTATTTATGATTTTGGAACTCACAAGAGATCCACATAAAAGAGAGACATAACAGAAAAAAACTGTTACATGGAAATATAAAAGAAAAAAAGCAATTTCATGTCCACTAATATATGTTAAAAACTTTTTAAAAAGTTAAACATTTTGCGGCAAAACATTTCATTAGGCAGATTATAAATGGCATCCATTAAAGAACAAGCAGTCAAAATACTTAATTTTAAGTAAATAGGTCTCAACCATTTTCGTCGGTATAACAAAAGGGCCGGACATACAAAAAGAACGTGGGCAAATTCATGGATCGATTTGTTACATTGGTTGCACATTGCTGAGGAACAATACCATCTGGATAATAAATTATTCAAAGGGAGAAGGTCCTGCCTCATAAGGAACCAAAAACGCTGTATACCATGAGGAAGGTTCCAAGAAACATAAGGTTGCATGTTTTTAATTAGATAGGAGTCCATAACCGGAGAGACACCTTTCTTCAGGATAAGAATATCCCTATCCATCCCAAAACTTAGGTTCCATGTGGCCAGTTTTAGGGTGGACTTCAACTGATGTGTAGATAGCGTAAAAAGAGTTGA
Organism: Lissotriton vulgaris; assembly: GCF_964263255.1. Lineage (NCBI taxonomy): Eukaryota > Metazoa > Chordata > Amphibia > Caudata > Salamandridae > Lissotriton > Lissotriton vulgaris. The sequence goes on from NW_028245351.1 coordinate 13,792, forward strand.
TTCTTCCAATTGCAATAGAGCAACAGCCCTTCTAAAATTATTTACAATTAGAGAATGCTCCTTTAGGGATCCCAATAGTTCTTTTTGAATAAGGAATCGTAAAGTATCCGGTTTTCCCTTTGCCATATTAGAGACCCATCGGACTATTCCAGCGAGGCCCTGGACCCAGCTGCTGCGCATACCAAATTCTAACCTAAGGGAAGCCGCAGTACAAGCAGTGTTAACAGTAGTTAAGTGCCATAAGAGTCTGCCCTCAATTGTATGTAAAAAACCCCATTGCCCCAATTCAAGCAATTCAATGCCATAAAGTAAGGAGGCCGGAATTTTAGCATGAAAGGCCTCTAACAGATAGATAAAATGTCTTTTCCCTGTGGATTTATAAAGCGCACTTAAACCCTTGCCTTTTGCCATTGCCTTCCGGATGTTATTATCTATATGGGCCTTATCACTCAAATTACCAGATACTATTTTCCCAAGAAAGACATAAGTTTTTACAACTTCTAGCTCATGCCCACCTACCGACCACCTAAAATTCCCATGAATCTGTTTTTTCTTTCCTGTCATACACATGACATTTATCTTTAAATGGTGAATCTCTGTATATACATGAAGTGCCTGTAAACGCTTTATTAATCCTTTCGGCGTTAGGTTCAATATTAATATGTCGTCTGCATACAACAAACAAATAATTGGTTTATCCCCCAGAACAGGAGCAATACCTTCACTCAAAGATAAAGTCTGGGGAAGATCGGATATATAGGGAAAATAGTAAAGGAGCCAATAAACAACCTTGCTTTAGTCCATTGCCTGAAGAAATGGCTTGAGATAGGCCTCTTTCCCCACCCTGAAGAACTCTGCACCAGTTAATCGAATAAAGATCCTGGACTAGATCCAGTAACAATGATGGCATGCCAAGGTCCAATAGTTTCCTCCACAGCAGAGGACGATCAACTTTGTCAAAAGCCTTGGAGAAATCTATAAAGGCTGCAAAGACTCTCCCACCTCGGACCTTGATGTATTTATCGGATATTACTTGAAGGGGCGTTAAGTTGTCCATGGTACCATGCCCTTTGCGAAAACCCGTCTGCTCAAAGGGTAGTACCTTACTCTTATCCACCCAATCCTGAATTAACTTCAGGAGACACTTAGCAAAAACTTTTCCAATTGCGTCTAAAAGGGCGATTTAGCGATAATTTTATGGGGCCATCCGGTCTCCCTTCTTGAAAAGCGGAACCAATATACTCCCTTTCCAAGATGGGAGAATAGTTCTATTCAGGAAACAAAGTTTAAACACCGGGTAAAGAATTTTGCTCCACAATTCTCTATTTTGCTTAAAGACCGAAATAGGAAGTCCATCCGGTCCCATTGCCCCAGCGGATCGCATTTCCTGGATAGCCAATTCAATGTCTTTTTCAGAGGGAGGGCCTAGAGCAGGACTATCCACAATAATTCTTCTACTGTGGACCACCTTTCCATTACTTGCATATAAGTTTGTAATGTAGTCCACCCAAATTTGCTCTTCAATAGGAATTGGACGTGGGCTTAACCTGACACCACATCCCTCCCCTATGAAGGACCAAAATAATTTTACTTGGCCTTTAATGGCAGCCTCCCTTAATTTAATCCATAAAGAATACTCCCTGTCTTTTTTCAGTATAGCCTTCAACCTTCTCCTCCTTCTTTTTAATAGAACTATTCTGCGAGATCTTTCTGGAAAATTATTCAAATATTGTTCCCTTACCAGCTTGTTTATTTCTATATTAAGTGATCGGAGAGAGCAGGGAAGTATTTTAGTAATTCTTTTCCGATTAAATTTTTTGGCAACAGAAATCACCACCTTCATGAATTCTGAAAAACACACTATTTAAGAGCCTTTCCAATTATCCAAGTCGTTTACTGCGGCCTCAAGGATGCTCTCCAGACCCCTCATGTTCAAGGCACTCCAATAACATCTCCCTGATTTATCTCCAAAACTGACCGAGTCACTATTTAGGGACCAACAATCGGTTTTAGGAGGATTTACATTTACCGTAATTGCTAATACTTTATGGTCACTATAAGGTGTATGGTAGACCTTAAGATCTTTCAGTAGGGAAAAGGCAGAGTTTTCCACCATTACATAATCTAAAATTGATTCACTTTGGTTAGATTTATGAGTATAGTTCGCCAGAGAATCTGATGGGAGCCTTCCATTCACAATAATCCCATCCATTTCAACCAATTCTTCAAGGAGCATTTTCCCTCTCTTATTTGTCTTATTATTCACTGGAAAGAGGGCTTGAGGAATCTGCAGAGCTTCCTCTCTATACTTGTTTCTAAACAAAGATAAACTAAAGTTAGAGATTGTACAATTAAAATCCCCTACCACAATTATATGAGGTGCAGGTACTTTCTCAGCAATTTTCTTTCCATAGGAAAAAACCTTCTTTAAGAGTGTATTAAAGCAGGCGTCTGGGGGAATATAGACATTTATCAAAACAACAGAATTACAAGATTCAGCATTATCAGAGTTAAATAGCGTTACTGCCTGGAAGAGATTACTAGAATCTAAATAATGGGAGAAATTCCAATTTATCCGGTTAGACAGTAGACATGCTATACCCCCTCTTGCACAACCTCTCCTTGAGGGAGATGCTCTACCCTCCAGTACAAAGTAATCCCTTCCTGCCGGAATTTTCTCAGTGCACCACGTCTCTTGGAAACAGATCACACTGGCCTCAAATGTTTGAAGGAATTGAAGTTTTTCAGAATTATTCTTCATACCAGCAGCATTCCAAGATAGTATTTTTAGGTCATTGCTAAAGGCGGGGATAGATTTCACAATTATTTATAGGTTTTCTCGAAAGAACTCCAGGCAGCCAATTCCATTGAAGACTTTCTTCAACCGCATTTCTTTGGAGAGAAGAAAGATGGGTATTAATATGTGACACATGACGCATATCTTTAGAGATGCATATTTTTAGGTCATCATAACCGCCTGACCGGTTAGTACTACCAGAGGCTGTCTGGAGGAGTGAAAACCTATTAATAAGTATACCAAAACGGAAATTCTCCAAAAAAGGCATAACGTCAATCCCTTTACTTTTAAAGCCTTCAGACTGCTGAAGGATGTGATTTACAATAAGTTTAGAATAGAATTTTAACCTTGTTAAAGTCCCAACCTCTGTTTTCAGGATCGTTACTATATCTATATCTGAAGATTGTATTAATTTCAGACTTGCGGTCTCTTGAAAACATTTGAGAATCAGGGATCTATTTAATATAGAATCAGGATCAAACAAGGGAAAACATCTAAAAGAAGTGGGTCAGTACTTTCCTCTTTAAGGATCTCAGCAGATCTGTTGGGAACCCCTTCTCTTCCCATCATATCCGAGAAAGATTTAGCTAGAGAGTTAAGAGCTGTTAAAGCGAGGCCAGCTGTTTCCTCAGTTCCCCAGATGGAAACAAATCGAAAAGCCCCCCATTTCTAAATTTGTGACACCAGATAGGTGGGGAATAATGTTAGTGTGACATTTAATTTGATTCAATGTTGAGACTACCTCTTGTTCTGTAGGTGTTACAATTTCTGGAACTAATTTTGCTTCCTGGATCTCATCTTGAGGCGGGATTAATTAAGGATACTTGAATAGGCACTTTTTGAGTAGAAGTTTCCAACTGCTCATCAAAATAGATTTTCCTCTGCCTCTTTTTTCCAAATCTACGAATTGGTTTCCTCTTTTTTTCCCCCATTCTTTTTAGAGTTCCCTTTTTCCCTTTTTTCCCTTTTTTTCTCTTATCTTCTGGGTCCTGTACACCCTCATCTCCATCATTTTTTTGCAGTTTTAAAATGGGAAATAACTTTTTATCTACTGTTATGTCGGGATCATCCATAACTTCGATTACTTGATCAAGCTCTGTTACACAATTAGATACGGGAACTCCCAAAGGAGATTCTAACTTACTTTTATCCATAAAAAGAAGATCTTCATCCGATCCAGTTCGAGCTATGACTCGGAGAACATTCAAAGGCTCATTCTCTATCATCGTATGATTTATTACTTTGGATTTTAGAGAACTCGAACCGAAGTTAGGGCTAGATTCCTTCCCCTGCTTATTGATCAATAAAACCTTCAATATTTGAGTTACTGTTTCCAGAACACAATCTGATCCACCGACAAATGTTTTCAATAATTTTAGAATCGAAGAAAGTAAATATTCTAATGAAGATAAAGAGTCAGAGACGGGTTTATCTGTCCAAATTGGTTGAATAGGGTCAATACCTGTTATATTAAGGTCAGGACTCATGGAATTGTTTGACTGAGAAATGGTAAACAAAGATTTGTTAGAAGGAGTGCTGCTGTATAGTTGAAGCCCAGAGGGGGCAAAAGCTGCCGGGGTCTTTATAGGATCGAGAATTTTACTGGATTCTTCAACAATGTACCTCCTACAAAGCTCCATATCTAAATCTGAAGAAATAAAATCATTACTTCGCACTTCCCTCGGCAACGATGAGCCAAGAGCATCTTTTAAAAGAAAGTCACCGGAATTAGGGGAAGATTATGCACTGTAACACCTACTGTTTTATAACTGGGCTCTGGCGGACCATCGGGGAGTTGGGTAGCATATATATTTTTATTCCCAAGGACTAGAAGAGAAGGTGCCAACATGTCCATAGAATTAGGAAGACCTTCTCTCTCTTTAATGGGGAAATTAACGCCCTCTTCCTTATTACCTTGTTCAATTGCTCCCACAGAATTTCTAAGCCCCCTCATAGTATGATCCTAAACAGTATCACCTCTTTCGGTACAGTCTTCGGTTTTAGACCCTACTGTAACAGCTTTATTCTTACCCCTTTCCCAGAGACTAAATAACTGACAATTTCCTTTTAACTGCATGGCATGACCGTCCTTATTCCGTAAAGGATTAGATTTGGTCTTAGAGCAGGTTCTTCCTATTAACAATCTCCCCAACCTTAATTTCTTAGCAGTCATTTCAGAACTCGATAAGATGTTACACATTACAATAGTGGCTTTTGCTCCTATACTAAAATTCCAAAGCTAGACAACAGCTATAAACTATACAAGAGATATAAATAGATGGACACAATCACAATTACAATTATAATATGTAAAGCTTTTTAAAGAGAATGGGCCCAGCCCAGCCTACTTCAGCCTCTGAGGGCCTAAGAGGGCACGCCCTTTGCCAGGGATTCGCCCCGTACTCTGTCCCGCGCGTCCCGTGGGGGCGCAGTAGTGGGCGAGTTTATGTAGAGGAGAACAGGGGCGGGAAGGGACACCAGCTGAGCTGCGTTGGCTAAGCGCTGGGAATGCTGGGTCTCGCAGTCCCGGCCCCTGCAGATGTTAGAACATCGCCCTTAGTCAGCTTGCCCAGCAGCTCACCCCCGGAGTCCTCTGTGGCAGACCTGCAAATGACAGCGGCAAGTTCCAAATAATCCAAGAGCAGAGAGTCCACGCACACAAATGGCTCACGAGCGGCTCCCGTGAAAAGGGTGGGCCGCAAGCCGTAAGTAGCCTGCAGGGAGAACAGGGGGCGGGAAGAGACACCAGCTGAGCTGCATTGGCTAAGTGCTGGGAATGCTGGGTCTCGCAGTCCCGGCCTCTGCAGATGTTAGAACTTCGCCCTTAGTCAGCTTGCACAGCAGCTCACCCCCGAGTCCTCTGTAGCAGACCTTCAAATGACAGCGGCAAGTTCCAAATAATCCAAGAGCAGAGAGTCCACGCACACAAACGGCTTACGAGCGGCTCCCGCGAAGCGGGGGCCGCGAGCTGTAAGTAGCCTGCAGTGAGAACAGGGGACGGGAAGAGACACCAGCTGAGCTGCGTTGGCTAAGCGCTGGGAATGCTGGGTCTCGCAGTCCCGGCTCCTGCATATGTTAGAAATTCGCCCTTAGTCAGCTTGGACATCAGCTCACCCCCGGAGTCCTCTGTGACAGACCTTCAAATGACAGCAGCAAGTTCCAAATAATCCAAGAGCAGGGAGTCCATGCTCACAAACTGCTTACGAGCGGCACCCGCGAAGCAGGGGCCGTGAGCCGTTAGTAGCCTGCAGGGAGAACACGGGGCGGGAAGAGACACCAGCTGAGCTGCGTTGGCTAAGCGCTGTGAATGCTGGGTCTCACAGTCCCGGCCCCTGCATATGTTAGAAATTCGCCCTTAGTCAGCTTGCACAGCAGCTCACCCCCGGAGTCCTCTGTGGCAGACCTTCAAATGACAGCGGCAAGTTCCAAATAATCAAAGAGCAGAGAGTCCACGCACACAAACGGCTCACGAGCGGCACCACAGATACTATTACACACGTACCTTTCTGTTGCTGCCCTTATAACACTTGCGTCATTACCACGCTTGCATTTTGCGCGATAATTTTTACAACGTATAGGCTTTTACCAAGCATGCCTTTACCACAATAATATTGTCATAAAGGCATGCTTGGTAAGGGCCTGTAGGTGCTCAATTGACATGCGTGGTAAAGGCATGACCTTTATAATGGCATGCATGCCGTTGCAACACACTGGCATGAACGTTCCAGGGGCCTCATTTATGAGAAATGACGCATCTCTGCGTGAAAGTAGCGATGCGTCACTTCTCAGTGCGCACTCCTTGCGACATTCCCGATGCGTCATATTTTAATGTATGACGCATCATGTCGCAAGGAGTTACAGATACGGCAGTATTTCTGACGTATCTGTAAGCGCAAAAGTGGCGCATTGCTGGAGTGTGTCACAAAAGTGACGCAACTCCAGCAATGTATCCTTTCACATGGGGAAAGCCCCATGTGAAAGGGCCTGCGTCAGTCTTACGCCTGCTGTGAGGCAGGCATAAGATTTTGACGCAACAGCGTCCTAAAAATGACACAGTGAAATCTCATAGATTTCACTGCGTCACTTCTACGACCCCTTCTTGCATCAATACGCCCCCCTTGCATACATTATACCTGGCGCAGGTATAATGTGGGGCAGGGGTTTACAAAGTGACGCATCTACCCAGATGCGTCACTTTCTAAATATGGCGCAACAAGGCGCATTTTTTACGCAACTGGTGCATGACAAAATATGACGCACTGGCGGCGTAAAAGTGACGCACAGCCTCATAAATGAGGCCCCAGATTTTTTGCTGTTTCTCCCCACGTGATTCGCTCACAGTGGTAAATAGACACTATGAATCGACTTCCATTTTCTGAAGTGGTTTTCCATCATGCGTCAAACTGAAAAAAAGGCAGAGGAGTCTGAAGCATAAGAAAGATGATATTGCCTTTGGGCTGCAATTTATGATCAACGGATTATACTTGGTCAGCATGTCATTAACACAAGGCTCTGCCACTGGTACGTCACTGTGTGGTTTTGAAACTTGGTTTCTAATGTTAAATAATATGGTCTTATGAGCCGCCCCTTGACTGACTATGCAATAGTGGATACAGTTGATTGTAATCTGGGCTGCAATCAACATTAGTCCCAGTTCTCATTTTGTTAGACTGCAGTGTAGCATTTCATAAATATATTCCTGATACCACTCGTAAACACTGTTTCTACTTTCCAAATGGTTCTCGGAGCCTAACGAGTTTCACAATATGTACAAACTGGAACCAAATTGGCGTTAGTCAGAGTTGCTGTAGTGCCCATGGCACTCCCACCGTATTTAAATGTAGAGGGGCTTATTTACAAGCCCCTTGAGCCGCCCGTAAGTCACTTTTACCCACTTTAAGTGACACCCTGCTGGCCAAAGGGCCTCGTAAATAAGACCCCTGCACCGCCGGTGCATCACATTTGCGACACTCCAATGGCACAGTAGACTGCTCCATATTCACCAGGCTGAACTAAGGCACCTTTTTCGGCCTAATGCTAACTTGTAAATATTGTTCCCTTTAATGTTGTTTTCTGCATTAAAGGGGCATGTAATGAGTATTGCTGGCAGCGTTCCCAGCAACAGCCATGGCTTTTTGACACGGCCCCAGACTGCCCTAGACTCTGAGGCAGTGCCAAAAACGTCACTTCCTGCAAAAAAACAATCATCCCCAGAATACAGGCACCCTTGCACCATGGTGTAAAGTTTGCCTGCATTGGCGCACGGCAGCCCATTTTGTACTAGCACTGGGGAAAAGGACAGGAATGCACTGTATCTGATAGATACAACACATTCCTGCCCCATTAATTTGCCATAGGGCAGGGCAGCTGCAAGGCTTGCAGCACTGCCCTATTCAGCACTGCACTATGGCAAAAATTCATACATGAGACCCAAAGTTTTTCATCACTCCAGAGATTACTGCCAATTTCTGCAGCAGGTATTCCATATAGAAGTGCCAGTTTAATTTAGTGTCCCAAGGTATGAATACATGGACATCTGTTCAGTATCATCTGGTCTAAAAAAGCAGTTTCAAAGCATGATTTTTGTTCATGTTAATCTGTAGGTCACGTTGTCCATTTTATAGGCATGTAGTCTGGTGATCTGGGTTAGGAGGCCGCAATGTAGTAGTTAATAAAATGACTAAGTCCTCGGCGTATGGCAGGAATTCCATTTTGGTGTTTGCTAATTTGGAGAGATCCCCCCCAAACTTGCTGCAGCACCTCTGCAAGATCTGAAATATATAAGCTAAACAATATAGGGACTAGAATGCAGACTTGTTTTACTTCTCCTATTGTAAGTGTAGATTTTTAGTGTCATTACTCTGCTGTGGGAATGTTCCACTCTCATCCACTTTCCACTGTAGAGATCAATTATGAGATTTAGGGGATCATTCTTAATCACCCACAAACCCAGTTTATCACTTAGGGGCTGATTAGGATGGCGGGCTGATGTAAGGCCTGACAGGCTGTCGGAGGTCACGGCATAGACATTATGATGCAACCGCCACCACGGCTGTTGCAAGACCTATACTTTGCATTGCGGTGGATGCTGCTGGCTGCAGCACCCATTGCAATGCAAAATAGGTACACCTGACATATCACTGCACTACATGGCAGCCTTCCACATGGTACAGGGATATGTAGGGGGCACCATAGGTGAGAAAATGGGACAGGGTAGAAACACCCTCACCACCAGGCTAAAACATGCATATTTCCTTTTTTTTCAGCGAGAGTCAAGTTGGGTGCGCTAATCCAGCTGAGAAAATAAAACAAAATTACGTCCGGTGTCCTGCACTTCATTTTAATAGGTCCCCAGGTGGGCCTGGTCCTAGGGGCAATGTTGATAATGTATGTGTGGGGCCGTGTGGGCCCCCACAACTACGGGGACCGCCACCTACCTGAGGTTTCTTTGAAAAAAGTTGCATGGGGGGCTCCTGCACACACACACTGCCCTGGGGACCGCTGTCTCCCTGGGGCATTTATGATAATGGGTAGAGGGGCCTTGCGGGCCCCCCAAGCAACAGGGACCACCTACTCCCCGGGGCTTAAATTAGAAGTATTAAGTGTTGGGGGGGCTCCTGCTGCTCCCCACAGTGTCCAGCTCCCGGGGCAATTTTAATTAAGAGCAGGGTCTGCTGCGGACCCCCAGCCCTAGGGACCATCACCTTCCTGTGGTTTTATTGGTGAATTTAAGAAAAAATGTAAATGCTAATTTCTAACTATTACTTCACTGAAACCCATGTCTTTTTCAGTATATTTATATGTATTTATTTAATATTTATTTATTTATCTACATATTTATTGATATTTATATCTCAATTGCTCATTGTACACACTATTAGTCTTCACTAATTTGCTCTACAATATTATGAACTAATTCGATCAATGTGAATAAGCTTTTAAACTTTTCCATGTCTATGAATACTATAGTCACGTTTACTAGCACTGTCACTTTAAAAGGTAGTGATTTCTCCTTTAATGTGTCAAGTGATCAAGTGCCCACAAGGGCTGAAACGCATTATGTTGGTGGTGCAGGGGAATGAATAAAAGAATTGCACCAAATCCTGGGTTTGCGTTGTCTTTTTCTACAGATGAAGTTAACAAGAGACGATTTACAAAAATATATCTATATATTTTCACAAAAAACATAGGTTTCAGACATGTTATAGTTAGGAATTAGCATTTAAAAAACCTTAGAAATTCACTGAAAACAACATAGGTTTTAGTGCTGTTATAGTTAGCTGGACATTTCACTCGTACAAAACCATTGAAAATCCACCGTTATAGTTAGTTCTGCTAACTATAACTCGCGCACCCGCAATCCACTGCTGCTGGTGATGTCACATATTACATCATTCATGATATGGTCAGTAAGATCACTGATGACATCTCAAATGACATCAACTAACTATAACATGTCTGAAACCTATGGTTTTTTCAGTGAATTTTAAAGGTTTTTTTAAATGATAATTTTAAATGTAATAATATTTATTTTTACATTTTTGATACTGATTTTCTACAGTTTTTAACTGTTTATTTTTACATATTTTATTTTTTGAGTAACATTATAGATGTTGCATAGAAATGGAAATAAAACTGAAAATGTTCATATTATTTTCTTTTTTTTGTCAAATTTTTTGGGGGAGTCGCGTACCCAAAGTCTACCTTTCTCGATTGCTAGGCAGAACATAGCCGCCTTTTTAGAAATGTTGTGAAGGATCCGCATAGGGCAAGCGACGGGTACGTATTTTCTGAGATGTGCTCAATTGCTATGCGACTGGTACACTACTCCCTCTCCGACGCATTCACGACACATGCGCATTACTGTACTCGACGCTTGCGCGCTTTCGCGTGATGTCATATACATGTTCGACACGGTGGGTGCACGACTCCCGCAATTTTTTTTAATGTCTAAAATGATATACATATGTCTTTAAATCAGGGAATACATTCTCTAAGCTATTCATAAAATAATATATTTTTACTTGTAATAAACTTTTTTTAAATGCAATTTTGCGAAGTCACGTTGGGTGCGTGCTGCCTGTGCACACCGTGCGCAGACCCCATGTGACATGAAAAAAAAAGATTTGATTGGTACATAACATTTCTCATTGTAACTATTGAAGGACCCCACCCATTTCCACCATTCTTCCTTGAGCTTCTTTGGAGAGTGATCTCTGTGCTTGGAAGAATCTATTTCCATTACTTTTTTGGGGTGTTTTTGAGAATAAGAACAACATCATGGCTTCAGGACAGCAGACACAGGAGGAGGAGGAACATTCTTCAGAGAAAGAATTTTTACCGGAACCTGCACGTCCACAATGGCCAGTATCGTGGTATAGAAGTTTTTCACCTTTCTGGAGGGGCAAAAGAAAGTGAATGCCACCACAGTAACCTGCAGGATCTGTGACCATGTCTTGTCCTGAGGTAGTGCTGAGAAAAAATACTCTTGCAGTACTGCCTCAATGTATAAGCACCTGAGGACTCTACATCCGGTGTATCTGGCACAGGAGGAGTGTAGGAGAGCAGAACAACCATCCATCTGCGGTGCCTGGTACCTCTGGCACCATCACCACCCGAGATACATCCTGAATTTGCTCTGCTTAAGCAGCACTGCGTAAATTGCAACAACTAATTTCCTATGGGGAGCTGTCTGTTGAAGCAGTGTGTGCTGCACAACAAAATCATTTTTTTTTTTCAGAACAAAAACAACAAAATCATTTTTGCTAGACTTTTGTTTGCTTTTTTTGTTGGGAATGCCAGTTAATTCCTGAAGTTTCCTGTTTTCATTTTATTTTAAAAAACACCACAAACAAAACAAAATTGTTCACAAAAATACAAAAAATATATAAAAGAAAAAAAGATGAGAAAAAAAAAAAAAAGTTCTTCTCAGAACTGACAACTATATTTGTACGTTAATGTGTGAAAGTTTGTTTGAGTGTATGTGTATAGCTTCATTGAGTGAAAGAATGCATTAGTAGTGTATGGTGAATGTATAAGTGCAGAACTATAAGGAAGTGTTGCACCGTGACAATGTAAGCTCTTTAGCTGCACTGTGCTGTGGTACTTCCGAAGCACAGGGATGCAACATATGTACAAAAATAGGTTGCATCTGCACTGCTGTACAAAGTGCAGACATACAGTGACACAGGCATCCTTGCACCATGATGCAAGCATGTCTATGCTGTGGAGAGATTGTTTTTGTGCAGGAAGGGAAACCTTCCTACACAAATCCATCAGTAAAGGCACTTCCTTCATTCAATGTATGCTGTGCAGTTAACCATACATTGAACGAGAAATAATGAGGAGAAATGAAAACAATTCTCCTTGCTGTGCCTTGCTATACCAACTGGAGGATGGTGCAGCATTCACACACATCTCCAGATTTATGATTTAGGATAAATCTGGAGATGCAAACACCCACAACAACACCTATGGAATGCCCCTTCAATGCAAAGTGGTGTGTATGATGAGGTCGTATTTTCATGGAGAAGAAAAGCTACACAGGGTGCCTTTTCCTCTCCTTGTAAATATGAAGGAGTGTCTGGCGCGATCACTATGTTACAAAAAGTGACATATTGTTGGTACAGGATGCTTCTGAATCTGCCCCACAAGAGCTTAGGTATTGGCAAACAATTACAATAAAAATATATTGCTAGTTGATTCATTGAAAAATTGCATGAGAGTGACAGGAGGTAAGCACAGAGTTATCTCTCCAAAGATGTTCAAAGAAAAATGATTGAAATGGTTGCGGTCTTTCAATAGGTACAATGGAAAATGTTATGAACCAACCAAGACTTTTTTTTCAGGTCACATGGGATTCTATGGCAGAGAGATTCCAAAACTACATAGGTACAAACTGGGTATTTTGAAGAGTGTATTAATACTTTGTAGCCTCTTGCAGGTCTGCATGCATAGCATATAAAGAAATTGACTTGTACTAGGTTTAGTTGCTAGGCCAATCCTTAAGTATATGACTAATAACTAGAGTAATTTCAGTACTGCTAAGAGAGTGCGATATAAAATGTACAAGTACTTAGGTTTGAGCAAGGTGAAAGGATAGATGCATAGTGCTGGATGGATGAATGGACAAGTGGTTGGGACAGACTTAGAACACTTAGGATTTAAGGTGATTTATTCTCCCAACATAAAAAGGTTATACGCGTGTTTACAGCGTGGTGAAGGGAGGGGATGGGGCCTGCTGTGACATGAGCAAACACTCCCTGTGGCGTGTTTTAAGTTGAGGAATTAGGTCTCTTTTAATCCTGAAAGTCCCTGGGTCCTACTTGCCCGCCATGTCCCTCTATTAAACATCAGAGAGCTGTGTTGCAGAGAGGTGGTCCGAGGCCATGCCCCATTTTACACCTCTCTGCAATGCAACTCTCTGGCACTTCCTGCACATATTTGGTTGGTTAGTTGGCCCCCAAGGACCCTTACGATTCAAGGGGACTTTATCCCATAACTTAAAACACCCACAGAGCAAGTTTGCACACATATCAACTCTGTCCATCCCCCTTTCTTCACCAGTGTGCAAATACAGCCCATTGTGCATTTTAATACTTGGTTATTCTTATCTTGATAGTAGTAAAAACTGCTAAACATTTTTTTCAGTTGTTGTTTATAATTTACACTTCTAAAAATGTCATATTTTAGAATTAGGATCTTTGAAAGAAAAGAAAATTACAGTTATAATATATAATATTATATTGTTTTACAAAACAACATAAGTTTAGTATTATATAAAACATTTTCTTTGCCTTTTTTGCTGTTCTCAGAATATATTGAATTTCACTACAAACAGTGATTTCAATGTTACTCATCACATAACAGCGGGCAAAAAAAACAACCAATAAGATTGTTTAAAAAAAAAACAAATGTGAGTCAAAAATATTTTTAATATACTAAACTATTTCTGAACCTTCCATAAAAAAACTACGTCCTCAATAACACCATATAATACAAATGACGCATATATAAAATGCTTCCTTTCAAGGGAATTTTCATACTTGAATATGAAAGAACTCAAATATTAATTCAATGAACAATTATTTTAAATGTTCATATACTATAAATAATGTTCTTTGCAAATATATGCTATGAAAATGTGCAAGAACAAGTCCTTAACCCGTTCGATGCTCATGACGAGCTGAGCTCGTCATGAGGCACAGTGGAGCTGTGCTGATGACGAGCTGAGCTCGTCATGCTCAAGGGGCTTTCCAATAATTCAGCACCGGAGGAAAATTGCTCTAGCAGCCAAGGTGTTAATTCAAATGTATTTCTTTCCTCCAGGCCAAATGGTATTCCTGAAATCCTTTACACTGAAATTGTCCAATAGTAATCGTATTAATACATTTTAATAAATTCCTATTAGGCCGAATTATGTTCTTAAAACTTTGGTTTTAAAAATATTAGGTAGGAATTTGGTAATTCAAACCCAAATGTGCATCATTAGAATATGTCCATACTTTATGGCATTTTAAATAAACAGACTAATGTCCAGATGTTGTGAAGGACCATCATCGAAAATAATTGCTACTACTACAAAAGTTCTTCCTGATATTGATATATGACTTGCTAAAAAATGTTTAATTAAAGTTTCTAGTTTTCTTCCATCAAATGTACAATGTTGTATCATTAAAATTATATCATGTCCATATCTTCATATAAATAATGTTGATACAATTTCTGATTTGCATTGGCTACCCTCCATGTTTTGATTTGCTGCTTTAACTAGTTTGTTGAAAGACTTTGTTTTACAGTCTGGTAATGTCAAATATATAAATATTTCAGTATCCATGTTGGTGCTACATGTAAACATACAATTTTCACATTGATGTTCCTATTTATAACAAAGGCCAAAAAGATTTTCAATTTCTATTCCTTAATTTTCCAAGACTGCAAGAACTTCCTGAGCATCTTTTTGGACATTCTGCTTAAATTGTGTAGAACCAGAACATGTATCCAAAAGATTACGAATATCAGAAACGCTTTGCATTTTACCTTTATCAGTACTCAATTTTTCATAAATACAATGCAACAAGGAAGAAAATATTTTTTTTCAATTCTCCGTAATTTGCTATTGCAAACTTTCAAGACAAAAATCAACGGTTACCACTACACTACACTGACTTGCTTACCTCAGCGCGCACTGTGCTATTTTGCTGCTCTTGTTTTTAAAGCTTTATCTTTATTATGTACCACGCCGCATATCCCGCTTGATTTTACATTTATTCAGAACGCGCTGCATACCTGCGCTTGCTGGCTTGTACTGGGCTGACCGGGGGCAACATTATTTAGCAGTAGTCTTACTTGCACATTAATAGTTGGCTCACCTGCACTTGGCAGGATTAGGGCAGTCAGGCACCGTCTCTGATTGCTTTGCGGCGTTTTGGCTGCCATCTTGGGAGAGGGAATCTGGGGCTGCCGATTAAGGGCGCCATCTTTGTTGGGGGACTAGTTGCTTTCCCCTGCACGACTCCCACACGTACGGGTATTTAATATGAACGGCGATCTAGCGCGCAGCGAGGGAGTGCAGCGGAATCGCGCCGGAGGAGCGCCAGTGGTAAGCCCGTTTGCGCCCGTTCACGCACAGGACGCGCCGGGGGCCGGACATGCTGCCTCTTTGTCTCGAGCTGCCCTCACATACTCTAGAGATGAACTTCTCCACCTGAACCCCGGCACCTTTCCAAGCTGCCAGTCCTATACTATCAAAGGAACAATACAGTGGCCAATACTGGACCTAATTTTCAAAAAATACTGACCTTTATGAATGAAGCATAACGGTCCAATTTTTTCTTTTGTCACTAGTTGAATATTTATTTTCTTCACTAGTTACACATTTCAATTTTAGATCATGTCAGATACTATTTAAGCATGTACAAACAGTTATAAGACCAAACATATAAAAAAGACAGATTTATACATATTTACAAGTTGTACACATCCTAACAACATTCGTACTTCACTCACACAACTATACATAAAAAAACAATGTGGCCCTTTGTCAAGAAAAAATATATATGCTCGAACCTTATAGATGGTATTCTTTCTCTTAATTTTTTGATTCAATTTTTTCAACTATATATATTGAAAACAAATTCTTGTTTTTAACAGAATGAATCTTTTTAATATTCAAACATGACAAAGAGTCCGAGGTAGTCAGGTCAGGTCGACGCGTTTCAAACCCCTGATTGTGGGGTTCTCATCAGGACCAACATTTTCTACAACACAAACCAAACAAATGATTAACCAGTCAGCTAAGGGTACATCAAATTAACGTGAACATGCCACCAGTCGGCAAAGCCATCATACCTTGTAAATATGGTCAAACACCAATGACCAAACTAATCACGGTGAATAACCATCAATTTCTGTGGTCACGCTAGACAGAAAGACATAACATAACACTTAGTGTCACGACCTGAATTTAAAGTAAATCTGGTGAACTTAAACAATGTCTCACATCACTCACCTCTGTGAATGAAGGAGGACGTTGCTCCTAATAGGGCAGAGAAAGACAGCGTTTCAAAGAATGCATGGGGCAAACGATGCATTGCTGTAAATGTACACAACAGAAAGGGTTTTAAATGTGAGCTTACCGGGCAAAGGGAACAGCTTTGATTTGTTCGCCTGTCCGGTTTTTTAAGTGTGCAACACTGGAATTCTACCTAAAATGGAGGAATGGAAGGGTGAGCCGCTGTGGAAGGCTAACGCGATGCAAAGCGTAATGGTCAAGAACGCTGGTTGCCCTTACCTTCGTCTGAATTACCGGTCGCGTCTCACAATGTTTTGCAAGTTCGCGCTAAGACTGAAGTCCTTCTTTTGTATTTACCAGGAAGAAAGGTGCGGTCATGTGACAGGAATAGAACGGAACGACTTTTTTTTTTAAAACAGTTGCAGATTAATGTACCGTGATGAAATTGGCAGATATACTTCAAAGGTTGGAGGGAGGAATTAAATGAGTGTAAATTAATGGGCAATGTTGATGGAAAATATATATTTGGAGAATATATTTTTTAAATAAAAGCCACATCGATGGATGGGACTAAACAAAACTCAGAGGAAGATAAACCATCCAATCATTTGGTAAGGGCTGCAAAACGGGGGAGCTGTAATGCATTACCGGATTATGGGTTCATTTGAAATATCTCAGAAATTTCATTCAAACCAGTTATTGCAGTGTTATACTTCATTATAAGTAAAGCTTCTTGCTGGCTTAGTCTTCCCTCAGTGTCTCCGCCTCGTGGGTCTGCATCAATCTTTGAAATGGTCCATTTGAGATCAGCTTCCTGATGTTTCTGCACCTGCCAGTGTAACTCCAATGGTGCATTCGGCGTTTCCATCCTTATACGCAATTTGTGCCTCCTGGGTTGTTTTACCTATATACAGTTTTGGGCAGGGGCACACAATGCCATAAATCACATTTTTGGTCTGACAGTTAGTGAATGATTCGTGTTTCCAATGGATCCCATTGAATGTAAAAAGGGACCCTTCAACCGTTTGTACACAGCATGAACAATTGCCACACTTATGATGCCCTATTACTGGGGGTAAACCCAGCATGCCTCTCAAGGTGATTTTTGAAGTAGTGGGTAAAGTTGCCCTAACAATGTTGTTCGCCACACTTTTTTCTTTCTTGAATTTTAAGGAAATGAGATTCAGCAAATAAATGGAGGGCATGTAAGAGGTTATTTAAGCCCCTAGGGGTTAGATCCAATATTAAGATATCATCGGCGTAAAGTAAACTAGAAATCGCAGAGCCCCCTAACATAGGAGCTATTCCTTCACAGGAGGCAAGTGTCAAAGGAAGATTAGAAATATATAAAGAGAAGGGAATGGGGGCTAACAAACAACCCTGCTTAAGACCATTAACAGAGTGAATGACCCTAGATAGCCCTCTTTCTCCCCCTAAAAGAACTTTACACCATGTATCTGTGTGAAGAGCACACACCAGCGCCAACAAGCTGGAAGGCATACCCAGCGCTGATAGCTTTCTCCAAAGCAGCGGACGATCCACTTTATCGAACGCCGTGGAGAAGTCTATAAACGCTGCGTACACCCCACCACCGCGAACCCTCACATATTTGTCAGTGATTATTTGTAAGACCGTAAGGTTATCAAGGGTACCATGACCCCTGCAGAAGCCTGTCTGTTCAAGGGGCAATATGTTGGTATTAGACACCCACTCGTCTATCAGGAACAGCAGGCATTTAGCAAAGACCTTACTGATTGCATCAAGAAGGGCAATAAAACGATAGTTTTTAGGGGCATTCCTATCGCCCTTCTTGAACAGCGGCACCAGTATACTTCCCTTCCATGACGGCAGGACAGTTTTATTCATGAAGCAAAAACTAAATAATGGAAATAAAATCTTGCTCCAAGAAACAGGGTCCTGCTTCAAGTCCAGAATTGGAAGCTCATCAGGGCCCATTGAGCCAGAGGAGCGTAATTCTTTTATGGCCCGTTCGATAACCTTCTCAGAAGGTGGATCTAAAGGAGGGCTATCTTCTTTACAATCCCTAAAGACATTCATACCACCATTACTCGCATACAGACTAGAGATATAGTTAATCCAAGTTGCCTCAGCAACGGGGATGGGAGAGGGGGAAGACCTTGTCCCACAACCCTCACTAATTAAGGACCAAAACAACCTTGCCTGCCCGCATACTGCAGCCTCACGCAGGTTGATCCATATTCTGTCCTCTTTATCCTTCTTTATTTTTATTTTAGCCCTATGCCTCCTTCTTTACAGAAGGGTTATTTTATTGTTTCTGTCAAGGGATCTGCATAGATATTGCTCCCTGACTAGTTTATTAATTTCCCTGTTGAGACACAAAATGGAACTAGGAATTATTTTCCTCATTCTGTGGCGAGTAGATTTTCTAGCAAGGGATGTAACCTCCTTCATGAAGTCCTCAAAAAGGGATAGGGACAAGCTATTCCAATTTTGTAGATTTTTTAATTTATTATCTATAATAGGCGCTAGGCCCATAATAGCCGTAGAGTTCCAAAAACATCTTCCGGACTTGTTAGAAAAATTGACCAAGTCGCCATTAAGAGTCCATGGATCGGTCATAGGCAGATTTATTAACACTGATACCGATATCATATTGTGATCACTAAGTGTGGTATTTAGGACCAACAGGTCACTTATAATATAAAAGCTATTTATATCTATAATCACATAGTCTAAAATAGACCCACCCTGCTTGGATCTATGCGTACAGTTTGTGGGAGAATCGCAAGGGAATCTTCCGTTTACTATAATCCCCTCCATCTCGGAGAGTTTGGTTAAAAACTGTTTCCCTCTCTTGTTTGTTTTAATCTTATCTGGGAAAACGGCCCGGAGGATATGGAGAGATTCCTCTTTTAGCTTGTTTCTAAAGAGTTCCAAACTTAGGTTAGAGACTTGACAATTAAAGCCTCCCATCAATATTACATGGGGAGCAGGGGTTTTATCTATGATTGTCTTTATATAGTCAAAAACCTGTTTTAGAACAGTATCGAAACAAGCTTCAGGGGGGATGTAAACGTTAATTATTACTAAAGGATTCGAGTTTATAACGTTGTCCGCACTAAACAATGTTACCGTTTGAAAAAGCTTACTCGAGTCGAGGTGGTGAGAAAAATTCCACCTTATATGATTTGAGAGTAGACATGCTATACCCCCCTTAGCATGGCCTCTCTTTAAAGGTGTGGCTCCCCCCTCTAGGGAAAAGTAATCATTTACTACAGGCATTCTGTCCACACACCACGTTTCTTGTAAACAAATAACGTTAGCATTTAAAGAGGAAAGGTACTGCAACTTCTCCGGGCAGTTTTTTATACCAGCAGCATTCCATGTAATTATTTTCAATCCGCTGCTAAAGATGGGAAAATAATGTAGGGTTATTGGTAGATTTACTTGCAAGCACTCCAGGCAACCAATTCCACTGACGGCTATCCTCAACCGTAAACCTATTTGAGGCCGGGGAGAAAGGGATTATATGTGACACTTGACGGTTGTTTTTGGTTAGGGTAATCTTTAAATCTTCAAAGCCCTGGGGAAAACCACTTGATCCCAATAAAGGCGGGGGACATTTTTTAATTAGAAAGCCCTATTTCCTATTTAATACAAAAGGCATAACATCAATCCCCCTACATTGAAAGTTCTCGGCCTGAAGGAGAATGAGATTCACAATTAATTTGGAGTAGAATTTTACCCGAATATATGTCCCATCCTCACTTTTCAAAATCGACACCAGATCAATATCATTGGATTGTAATAATTTTAATCCTTCTAACTCTCGAAAACATTTAAGTAACAGAGATCTTTTTAATATTAAACCAGAATCGAAAAGAGGGAAGAAGTCTAGTGTGAGAGTGTCTACCCCTTCTTTTTTAGGCAAAGCAACAGGGTTTTTTAATTCTCCGTCACTAGCCGCAAAGGGTAGAGCCTCCGGGTTAAGGGTATTTTGTATAGAGGGTGTAGCTGTTTTCATATCTTCTACAGGCACCGGGAACAAGAGCTTTCCAGACATATCAACATAACCACCTGGTACAGATATCTCCCCATCAGCAGCAGAATTCACGCACTCCAAAAAGGTAACAGGTTTTTTAGTTACAAGAACATTTTGTCCCTGTGCTATCGGGACAGCCACGTCCACATGCAACTTTACAGAGGAATTATTACCCACATCTTTTATAGGAGAATTCTCCATGCAACCAAAAACAATTCTTCTCTGTCTTTTTTGCTTATGTCTACGAATAACTTTCCTCTTTTTACCTCTGTTAGTTTTGGGTTTTTCTTTTTTATTTTCTTCCGCTCCAATATTTTCCTCAGGTAGAAAAATTGGGAACAGTTCTTTATTTACATATGTAACCTCCACTCCATCAACTGCCTTTGACTGTTCAATTTTTAAGTCATTGTCAATAGCGCAGTTTTAGGCTGGGGATAATGGAATTGGGGTCAAATCAACCTTAACCCCTAACAAAGCATTAACATCCGTGGCCACAGGTATTATATCTCCAGCATAAAGGACATTTGGAGAGGAAGGCATATTTAAACCAGTTTGCGGAGCCATGCTAGGGACCCTCTCCACATTTCCATTCACTAGGGCCTTCAATATCTGAGTAACTGACTCCAATATGCAATCTGAACTTCCAACAAATTTACCCAATAATAACAAAATTGAGGACAGCAGTTGTTCAAGAGCTAGCATTGACTCAGAGATTGGTCTGTCCTGCCTATCAGGATTAATTGGATCAATGCCAGATAACTCCAACTCAGGACTTTTAGAAAAGTTCGACATATCGAAAGATTTCACAGAGGGCGTACTGCTATAGAGCAACAAACCAGAGGGACCTGCAACTTCTGGCGTTTTAGTGGATCCCACGGATTCTGAGAGGGTATCAGGGAGATACATCATGCAGAGCACCATGTCAATGTCAGGTAATATAGAATTTCCCTCTGAAGCTACCGGTGCACCCCCAACAGAGTTGGTTGTCGGGAGGTTCCCCGTTATAACCATAGAGTTAGATTGAATATGGCTAACTAACCTAGGAGAAGAGGCACCTATGAAAGAAGATGGCTTCTGAACAGCCTCAGTAGGAGGATGGATACCAATTGAGATAAAATCAGAACGACCATCAACTGCCAATAGAGGAGAGATTCCATCAGATGTGTGTAACACACAGGTATTTTTACTTGCATCATTGACAGAAGGAGCAGCCTCATTTGCCCCCAATTTGTTTTGGGGTTTTTCCCATAGATCAAATAATTGGCACTGGCCCTTAACAAGGGATAATTGACCATTCTTATTTCTTAGTGGATTCGATTTGGTCTTACTACATGATCTTCCCATTAACAATCTCCCCGACCGCAGCTTTTTGGCGGTCATATTTATTTTCTCTATGCACCGGCTAGAGAGAAAAATGAACAAAAAATATAAATACAAATATAATACCTATAAATAGCAAGGGGCTAAAACAGTGCAATGCACCACAATAGTTGAAACCACGTAAACAGAACAACAAAATATATAATAAACCAATGTCCTTGCATTAACAATGTTCTACCAGAAATGGTACATGTAAAATAAAATTGTCACTAATAAGATGAAAGGGAGTGGGCCCAGCCCAGCCTACTTCGGTCTCTGAGGGCTAAGAGGGCCCGCCCTTTGCCAAGGCTTAGCCCGGCGCCGCCCGCGCGCGTCCCGCGATGGGCGGTACTGCTGCACAATTTGAGCCAGGTGAGGGGGGCGTGGTGGGGAGGTGCTCCAAGCCCAGATGGCTTGTGGGCAATGATGTTCCTGGCCTCCCTCACGTCCAACAAGCCCCCTGCAACGAGTGTTTCCCGCGAGGCGGGAAACGCGACCAGTGGTGCACAAGCGCTGCGTATGACAGGAGCGCTTTTCTTCGCCGCTTCTGCAAGGCACGAAAAGGATTCCCTCAGCAGTAAGCACAGCAGTCACTACATTTCAAACAGCCAAAACTTTTAAACTCTCCAAGGGCGCTGCTGCACAATTTGAGCCAGGTGAGGGGGGCGTGGCGGGGAGGTGCTCCAAGCCCAGATGGCTTGTGGGCAATCATGTTCCTGGCCTCCCTCACGTCCAACAAGCCCCCAGCAACGAGTGTTTCCCGCGAAGCGGGAAACGCGAGCAGTGGCGCACAAGCGCTGCGGATGACAGGAGCGCTTTTCTTCGCCGCTTCTGCAGGGCACGAAAAGGATTCCCTCAATAGTAAGCACAGCAGTCACTCCGTTTCAAACAGCCAAATGTTTTATAAGGTTCAAGCATATATATTTTTTCTTGACAAAGTGCCACATTGTTTTTTTATGTATAATTGTGTGAGTGAAGTACGAATGTTGTTAGGATGTGTAGAACTTGTAAATATGTATAAATCTGTCTTTTTGATATGTTTGGTCTTATAACTGTTTGTACATTCTTAAATAGTATCTGACATGATCTAAAATTGAAATGTGTAACTAGTGAAGAAAATAAATATTCAACTAGTGACAAAAGACAACATTGGACCGTTATGCTTCATTCATAAAGGTCAGTATTTGAATTTTGAAAATTAGGTCCAGTATTGGCCACTGTATTGTTCCTTTGTTACTTTTGGCTCAGCCTTACTGGAATAAAGCCAGGACCCTGTGTTGTTTCTTCCAGTCCTATACTATCAGTAGGCATCCAGAATCCTTGTCCTGTGGTTTGCTGAATGTAAGATCTCTCAGCAAACATCATGAGGAAATTGCGTTACTCGTTGACTCTCATGAGCTAGACATTCTTCTCATGACTGAGACCTGGACAAGAGCGAATAATGCGGTGGAGTTGGGCCTGGCTTGCCCCCCTGGCTATAAAATCAGACATAACCCCCGGGTAGGGGCTAGAGGGGGAGGAGTCGGCCTAATTTTCAGGGAGACATTAAATCTCACCCAGCTTGACATTAATGCAATCCCAGGATGTGAACTGAAGGGCTTTTCTTTAAATGGGCAGGGAGGTGTTTTATACACGGGCTGTTATGCTGTAGACCTCCGCCTAGTGCTCTGTTGGATGTGGCTGAGCTCATTGATCTTATTCATGATCTATCTAACTCCCATTCGAGACTTATGGTGTTGGGGGACTTTAACCTGTGGCCGGATGGTTCTGTGGACTCAGCATATAAAGATCTGATCCAGGCTTGCCGCAACATCCAGCTGCAGCAGCTAGTACTTTCCCAGACCCATTCAAAGGGCCATATTTTAGACCAGATTTTTGCAGATGCCTGCCATGTGACCATACGGGACATCTTACCTCAGTGCTGGACGGATCATGCGCTTGTACATTTCTTTCTCTCACTCTCTGCCGCCTCAGCGAAGAAAGGCAGTTTAGGAGCTACTAAGGTGGCCAGACAGTGGTCTAAGCTCATGAAACAGCCAATTCTGCCTACTTTGCTTCCGGGTGGCTTTATTTTGTGAGATAGTGTGGACATGAGTTATGAAACTCTTAGTCAGTGTATTGTGGCCTCTTTGGACTATTTGGCTCCACTGCGTAAAACTAGAGACAGGACCAAACACGCTACGCTGTGGTTCTCTGAGGATTTGCTTCAGCTAAAACTCCAGTGCAAGTGGGCTAAACGTGCCTGGAGAAAGAAATATCTTGATTCTGATAGGGCTCTCTTTAAGCAGGCTTTGGCGACCTATAAAGCACAGATTAGATGTGCACAGGCTAGATTTTTAGAGGAGTCGTTACTGTCAGTGGCGAACAAATCCCAGGCCTTGTTCAAGATTGTAAAAGACATGTCACATCCTGCCTGTACTGTAAACGATATATCCACATCTCAATCTTTATGTGATTCGCTGGCACAGGCTTTTGAAGATAAGATCGCTGCCATCTTATGTAATCTCGCCACTCCACCAGGCTCTGACCCTCAACCTCAGCCTAACCTCTCCGTGTTCTCTACCATGGAGGGAGATGCTAGCTTAGCTCAACTGAACAGTTTCCCACTTCCGTCTTTTGAGGATTTTTGTACACTAGCCAATGGTGTCTCGTCGGGCTTTCCCCTTGACCCACTTCCTCATAAATATTGGAAACTGTTTCACAAAGAGCTCTTTCCTCCACTCTTCGCCATTTGTGGTCAGTCCCTTAGGTCCGCACGGGTCCCGGATTGCTGGAAGTTGGCAGTGGTATCTCCACTCCTCAAGAAGGAAACTTTGGATCCTTCTTGCCCAGTGAATTACCGACCAATCTCCCTGCTTCCATTTCCAATTAAAATCTTGGAGAAATGGACTACAAAACATCTGTCGCGTTTCTTGGAGTCTAAGGCCTGTTTGGACGAAGCTCAATTTGGTTTTAGGCCAGCTCACGGGACGGAGTCAGCATTGGTGACTGTTCTGGATGATCTTAGGACTCGTGCCGATCAAAGTCGAGCAGCCTTTTTAGTGCTGCTCGACATGTCGGCCACGTTCGACACGGTCAGCCATGCAATCTTGATCAGGAGGCTGGAGGAGGCGGGGGTGTCTGGCCTAGCCCTTGAGTGGCTGGTGTCGTACCTTAGTCACAGACGCCAGGCAGTGGCCCTTCCACCCTTCAAATCTAACATCAGAGGGGTTGGTCAGGGTGTACCCCAGGGGTCGGCCATCAGCCCAATTCTTTTCAATCTCTACCTCCGCCCCCTGGTCAAGTTAATAAAATCTTTTGGCATAGCAGTCACCAAGTACGCTGACGATACCCAGCTTGTCTTTTCGTTTGAGGGCAAGGAGGCCGTGTCACAAGAAACCTTGTCACAAGAAACCTTTCACCGCTGTATGATATCTATGGCGGAATGTCTGTGTCAGAAATTGTTCAACAACTCCAAAACCGAGGTGTTGCACTGTTCAACGGATCGTATTCCAAGGCCTCTTCCACAGGACTTTTGGCCCCCTTCCTTTCAGGGCACTAGTGCACCGGCTGATTCTGTTCGGAACCTGGGGGT
This sequence comes from Lissotriton vulgaris, assembly GCF_964263255.1. Classification (NCBI taxonomy): domain Eukaryota; kingdom Metazoa; phylum Chordata; class Amphibia; order Caudata; family Salamandridae; genus Lissotriton; species Lissotriton vulgaris. Next base: position 39,059 of record NW_028245351.1, read on the forward strand.
GATGTTTGGTTCCAACCTTCAGCTGAACGTGGCTGTGAACAAAATAGTGGGCACCTGTTTGGACCTGCTCCGCACGCTGCGGAATATCTTACCTTTGCTCCCCACGCAGTCCAGGCCAGAGGTAGTGCAGATCATTGTCTTGAGTAGACTGGATTACTGCAACGCACTACTTCTGGGGGTACCAACGACTCTGGTGGGGAAATTGCAACGCGTGCAGGACTTTGCTGCTAAATTGGCTCTTTCACGGCATCGCTCTGATTGATCTGTAAAGGCACTAAAGGATCTTCATTGGTTGCCGGTCTCCCAGCGGATTGATTTTAAAGCCCTCTGCCTGGTGTTTAGGGCCCTTCATGGCCAGGGACCGGCACCATTGCAAGACTTGTTCTCCTGGTATACTCCTTCCAGATCTCTCCGTTCGGCCTCAGCCTGCTTGGTATCAGTTCCCAAGATTCTGAGATCCTGGATGGGAGGCTGATCCTTTAGGTTTACTGCAGCAAGACTGTGGAACTCCTTGCCACTGGTGTTGAAAACCACAGGAGATATTACTTCCTTCAAAAAAGCCTTAAAAACTCACCTCTTTCCCAGAGCAGAGTAAGTGGGACAGTAGCCGATAACATCTTGTATGGATGATCATAGTCTAAGCGCCAGGATGCCCGTTGGGTGACAGACATAGCGCTATATAAGTATGCCAATACATACATACATACATACATACATTAGCATAGCAGTTGATACCTGAACTATTTTCTAACTGAAACCCAACAATCTCTTCAATAGTGTCCTTTTTCTTTTTGCTTGCAATCTCAACATTATCTTCATTTGTTTCCTTCACTATAGCTTCACTACAGATATTCTCATATCTTCTTTTTAGACCTACTACACTCTTTTCAAATACAGGATATTGACCTAAATTGGGACCATATGCTCTTCTTAACCGAATATACTCTTTTATACAGTTTGCATCTGCACTAATCTTTGTCTCATCAAAATCAATCAAATACAATCCAGATAAAGTTCTGACTCAAGACAAAGCAACATATGCCATACCCTCTTTAAACACGGTACTTCCAATGTTCACCAAAGCACTGTCTACACCTAAATCCTTGAGATTTATGAATAGTCACTGCATAGGCCAGAGAAAGTCGAAACTGTTTTCTACGGACATATACATCTTTAACAAGCAAAAAACAAACTGAACAACAACCAATTTGTTTTACTTCTTCAATTTGATCAAATTTGATTTTGAAAAATTCAATTCCATCTCTATTTTGATAATTAACAAAATCAACAACTTTACCCATTGCTCCATTTACTAAACCCTTTTCTACATCCAAATTAAGCATTAAAATGACGTAACAGTTTACACATACATATGGATTCTTTTGTAAACCAGTAGTTTTAGATATCGATTTTTCTAAAGAATCCACATTTGTTTTAAATATTTCCATCAAAATAATAGTAGTTCCTTCATGCTCTATTTTATCATCAGCCTCCAATTTTATTATGTGTTCATTTTCTAGCTTCAAAAGTTGTACATTGAATATAGAACACTCGTGCAGTGTTGGCATTAGGCAGATTATAGATTTATTTTGTGCAATTTTCATATATATTTTCAATTGGAAACAAGTTGTAAGTAGTTTAGTTTGCAAAGCTTGTTTGCTGTGTTCTATCAGTACTCCAATTCTTATATCTTGAAGAATGCTCCCATAATCTGCATCATTTGCCTGTCGCATATTTGTACTGAGTTTTTTGTATTCAAAATATGACCAAATGGTAACGTTTCCAACACTTCCAAAAGACTTTCTGGTGTCTTCATGTACAAGTGTTTTAAATACTGGCTGTCCTTTTAAGGGAGTAAGTTGCAGTAGATCTCCAAAACCTATGACATGTTTTCCTCCAAATAAGACATCATACTCTGTTTTAAGAATTTGCTGCATTCTTAAATGCACAAAGGCAAGCAATCAGAAGTTTCATTTTCTTTAGCACTCTTGAAACTTCATAGCAAGCTTCTCCAGATAGTTTGTTATATTCCAATTTATTTTCATGCTCTGCAGGTAGCATAAGTAAATGATGTAATGATATTCATTTAATGTTGTGTGCTGCCAACCCAGTTGGAGCAGTTACAACACAAGACAAATGTGAGTCAGTTGTTTTCTGTAGATAACTGGTCGTTACTTTAATTAAGAAACTTGTTCCTGTTCCAGCTTGCCCACTGACATACATCCGGATAGGTTGAAATGATGTGCATTCTATCTACTCATGAAGAAATCCATGGTCAATCCGTTTGACTGACTTGGTGATATATTTCTTTCTGTTCAACATTTAGTTGTTCATCCAAGTTTGCTAAAACCACAATATCTTCTTGAGCTTGATGCATTGCTGTTTTCACTTCATTCATTACAATTTCCGCTTCATTTTCAAGAATTGGTTGTCTATTGTTCCAGCCGTGAGGGGCCTAGTAAGTGTAGATGTAAGTGAAATTGTTAAAACAGATGAAGGAATCTCGGGAAATTTTATTCTGGTGAGACCCCAGTCTGATTAAAAGAACGAACAGGGGTAGGCGACTGTCAAGCTACTATGAGTCTAGAGGCGCTCTACTCAGGGTCAACATGTTTCACGCCTTGATTAGTCGAAGTGATTTAGAGGCGATTCATCAGGACCTATGGTGGTTACTATCTACACAAGTGGTATGGTGGGACCTACCTAACGCTGTATGACGGTACGGGATTGGTTCCCGTTTGTTTGCTTGCACAACCTACATAGGGAACAAATCAATATGACAGAAGGTTGAATCAGAACTAGCGGGAACATCACAAGTTTCCTCCACAGTTTATAATGTATAAGTTGCAACATAAATAATGTCTAATCGTTAACAGTGCCTGCACGTGCATAATGTTGCACGTGAGAAGAAATTAGTCAGAAGTGCATAACATTATAGCCACGTGACTTATACAAAGCTATGCAGGTGAAGAACAAGCTGTAAATATAGATGGTGGTGTAAAATATTTGTCATGGTGGCAAAGAAACAGTTGTAATATGTGACTCATCTAACTACTTTGCGTTTTGCACTTCATCAACTGCAGCGGTATACAAACATCTATACTGGGATGTCTTATTGAGGTAAAGGGTTAAAAAACACAAAGGAGGCTTTGTCAAAGTCAAAGCGCGGGAGTGATATCAAAATGCTACTCAAGAGTCCCCTCCTTATGGGGTTGCGCCGTGGAAAAGGGTAGGAGGGGACGTTATGCCAGGAATGTACATCCGTCCTATCCCATGGTGTTAGTGCCCCCTTAAAAATGGTGTACTTCCAGGAATGCCAGTCTCATCACTGTTTGCCCAGCAGGTTCCCCATTGTGAGGAAGACCGCTGACCAACCTGACATGGACAGCAATCTAACAAGGACCCGACAAGGGAGGTCCTAATCCAGGTGAAAGGGTCGTGGAGTTCAGACCCAGGCAGGGTAGCCCATGTGTCCAGCCCGCTTACTTCCGTCATCGCTGTAGATCGAGGTACAAACGGGAGCCTTCAAGATACTCACCAGCTCCTTGTTGGCCCATCGGCCTGGACCTACCCCATTCCGCTGAAGCCGGGGTGGTAACCGGTCCTGGTGTGAGGCCACCATAAGTACTGAACCAAGCTAGGTGGAAAGAGAGGGGTCAGGCTGTTAATTGGTTTTAGCTGTGACTCATCCATGTACGTGCTCTGAAAGGGTGAAGAAACACGTCGGCCATCTTGGAATATGTCTTGGTACATCTTCCTAATGCTAGTAGTGAGAAGCCCAAATGTTGTTATGCTGGCGTAAAGGAGAAGAAACCCTCAAACATGTTTTGGATGTTTATAAAAAAGGGCGGGCAGGCTATAGACGAGAATTTGAGCGAACTGCATCAGCTGGGTCATTTTGTGTATTCCTAACTGCACTGGTCGGCCAGTGGACTTGTGTAAAGATTTGTAATGTAAGACAACAATGCATGATCCGTATATTAAATAGGGATTTGGCCCGTCCCGCAAACAAACATTATTATCAATTCAGAACTCTGTTGGGATGATGGGAAATTCTGTGCAATACGGTCTGTTATGGTGGTGTGTGTACTACTGTAGTCATGCACCAGACCCTGCATGTGTTTGCAGTGTTCCCCAGATTTTATACTCCCCGCATCCTGTTTATATGCCGCATGCCATCCGGGATAGAGGCCTCGGGGGCTGCTACTGTGCACAGAATGCAGGTAAACCCAGTTTGTAGAATATTTATTGATGTGGGAATCTGTGTCAAAGCGGGCAGGATCATTGTCCCTCATAACTTATGTTCTAAGGTTAGAAATCCCTCCAGGTACTAAGTCAGTAAGCTCCAAGGGATTTTGTCGTTGAGTCCCCGATAATCAAGACCCAGCCGATGTACCCATCTTTGCTCAATCCTAAAGAGAGCAGTTTGGGTAATCTTAGGGTGTGCTTCTAAGACCAGCCAAATTAAACTCTCAGGGTAGTGTTTCTGTTCTTTGAAGTGTGTGTAAAGTTTTGTTGTTTATTTTTGGCAGTGGATATTGCTCTTATGTTTAGATATCCTTGTCTTTACAGTTCTCATTGTCATCCCAACATATTTTTTTGTCACAGGGGCACAATAGTAAGTATACATCTACCAGGGTCTGAACTCCGCAACCCTTTCACCGGGATTAGGACCTCCCTTGTCAGGTCCTTGTTGGATTGCTTGTCCATGTCAGGTTGGTCAGCGGTCTTCTTCACAATGGGGAACCTGCCGAGTGACTAGTGATGAGACCGACATTCCTGGAAGTATGCTTTTTTAAGGGGGTACTAACACCATGGGTAAGGACGGACGTACATTCCTGGCAAAACCTCTCCTCCTACCAGTATCCTTGGCACAGCCCCGTAAGGACAGGACTCTGCAGTAGCATTTTGATATCACTCCCCGCGCTTTGACTTTGACAAATCCTCCTTTGTGTTTTTTAACCCTTTACATCAATAAGACATCCCAGTAGATGTCTGTATTCCCCTGCAGTTGATGAAGCGCAATCTGAAAAGTAGTTAGGTGAGTCACATATTACAACCGTTTCTTCACCACCATGACAAGTCTTTTACACTGCCATCTGTATTTACAGCCTGTTCTTCACCCGCATAGCTTTGTATAAGTCACGTGGATGTAATGCTATACACTTTTTTTAAATCGCTTCTCGCGTGCAACAGTATGCACATGCAGGCACCATTAACGATTAGACATTATTTATGTAGCAACATATACATTAATGACTGTGGAGTAAACTTGTGGGGTTCCCCGCTAGTTCTCATACAACCTTCTGTCATATTGATTTGTTTCCTATGCAGGTTGTGCAGGTAAACAAACGGGAACCAATCCCGTACCATCTTTCAGTGGTAGGTAGGTCCCACCATACCACTTGTGAAGATAGTCACCACCATAGGTCCCGATGAATCGCCACTAGATCACTTTGACTGTTCAAGGCGTGAAACATGTTGACCTTCTGGGAGTAGAGCGCCTCTAGAATCATAGTAGCTTGACAGCCGCCTACCCCTGTTATTTCTTTTATTCCGACTGGAGTCCCACCAGAATAAAATTTCCCCGGGATTCCCTCAGCTGTTTTAACAATTTCTCTTACATCTACACTTACTAAGCCCCTCACCCCCACTACACCTTTACAGCTGGAACAAAAGATCTCCAATACAGAGCCCCTTTACGGGAACCCGTCGGGTATTGTAGCGCTGACCCGATGAGGAGTAGGCCCATATGATGAAGCATGACACCTAGCTTGCTCGGTGTGTGAGGGCCCTACTTCCACAAGGAGGAATTCCCCTCCTCCTTAAGCACCAGCTGCCACCTCTTTCTCCACGTAGAAAACCAAATAGACTCAAATATTTATTTTTGGTGATCCAGTGAGGAACTTCGTATTTTCTTGTGTTCATCGACAAAAGGATAATCCTATTTCAGCTAGGCATGAGCGAATTTTGCGGATCTCGCATTCGCGAATTTTGCGGATTTGCGGATTCGCAATCCGCAAAATCCGCGAATTCCTGCGAATTTGCGGATTTTTTTTTTTTTGTGTTCGCCCGTGTTTCCGCCAGTTCGCGAGGGTTTTGTACACTTTCGCAAATTGCGAACTTACCTGTCGGGTCGCAAGTTTCGCAAACTTGTTGTTTCTACGTGTCCAGCCTGTTTGGGACACTCTTCTTCATCACTGCCACTCTCTGTCACCACTGCCACTCTCTGACTACTCATGCCACCCTCTGGCCCACCCATGCCACCCTCTGTTTCATCACCACACCCTCTGGTTGTCCAGTGTACATTATTTTCGGCAAAGCAAAGCACACCTTCCCTGCCTCAAGTGACCTGAATTAATTTGGGGCTGATTAATGTGTCACAGAATATTTTTTTAGCTGGCACCTGCTTCCTTAGTGCGCCCTGATTAGTGATCTTTTGCACTTGCTAAGTGCTTTCATTGTTGCAAAATTAGTTACAACACCTGCCCTGCCCCAACTGACAATAATGAATTAGGGGCTGATTAATGGATTTTAACTTCCAGCCTGGCTCCTGCTTGTCTCCCTTAGCTGTAATTCAGGACCTTTGTGGCATATGTGTAACTATTCTGAGGTTCAGAGCAGGGTCACATAATAGTTTCAACTGGCAACTGAACTCTGGAGGGGCCCCTCAGGAAGCACTACAGGAAATGGCTACTAATGATGAGCCTGAACTTTTGAACCTGGTAAGTAGTTACTTTCAGTTTTGCTAAGATCGTATTTCTGCAATTTTGCACTTATTCGCGGGGCGCGAACTCACGCGAACTCACGCGAACAGTGCGAGCAGTGCGAGCAAAATCCGCTGCTCGCGGATTTGCGGATTTTGCGGGAGATTCGCAAATCTCGCGGATTGCGGATTTCCCGAAAATCCGCAAAATCCGCGAGCGGAACGGATTTTCCGCCCACCCCTAATTTCAGCACCGATTCCTCCATAGATGTTAGACTTTTGTCAGTCAAGTTAATTATTGTCAAGTTCTCTACCACATTGGGTATCTGTATTGACAGATTCACACTCTAGGTCCCATTATGCAACGGGTCAGTTTCATTGTGTTTCAAATATGTGTGAAATGCATTATTATGAAATATTACGATGAGTTTGTATCCGCTGATATATTATTTTGCTCATGCTGTTTAAATATTTATAAATGGTGATAATATGTAAGATACACAACTGATGGTTTACATTCAAATATGGCGCCGATGTTTACGGCGGATGCTGATGAGATGTATTGAGGACTAGTCCTTTGTTAGTGTTGCCACACAGATATGTTCTGTTTAAAAATGGTGGCGGCAGGAATTTCATGGCAAACACCGACAAAGGATGTTAGCTGAAAAGAGTCTGTGCCGGAGGTTCTGAAAATAAATCTTTGAACCTACCCACTCGAGTACTGTGTTCTTTGGAAGGGACTTTTCCCGGAGTAGCATGGAGCGTAATGGATATGGGGGAGCAACCCTGCATGATCGCCACCCGTCCGCGAAAGCACCAGGCTGGTGCATAGTGGAGCAGTATATATTACCTACTGGCGGTCGCCAGTAGGTAGTTATAGTTAGGACAGTGGTTTCCATAGGAAGAGCATTTTTTGTTTTGCTTTTAACTTTGGCATTGTTTGATGAATCTTCATGAAATTCTCCAAAGTAATTCTTTGTTCATGTCAGCTACTATGTTAAAAGTTTGAGGGTGATTTGACAAGCGGGGTTTAGAAAAATGAGGGGTCCCGAAACGTCTTTTCTCCATGCAATTTCCATAGGAAACTTTAGACAAGGCTATGTAGTGAGGCCTAAGGCCTGCTTTGCACGCATGTTATGTTAGCATGGCTTATAGGAAGTTTATCGATTTACAAAAGGGGGTGGTGATGAACAGAGTGTCTGAATTGAGCAGACCACTCTTACCCAGTCCAAAGATCAGGGCTTGATCCATCACCGTTATTTTATCTCACTGCCCCATCCCAGCTCAGAACCTGGCTATATGCAAATCAGTCTGTCCCTGGCCCAGTGCATCATGGGAACAGGGCAGACTAAACTACCAAGCCAATTCTTTACCAGAAAGGAGACAAGCTACCGGGGACCGGTTTCTGGCATTTCAGCCTCTTCGGCCCGGCTTGCTTGAATCCTGATGGAGCAGTGAGAAAGGGACTCATGTCTGAGTATACCCTGCCACACCTATAGTGGCCAAAATCGATTTACAAAAGGGGGTGGTGATGAACAGAGTGTCTGAATTGAGCAGACCACTCTTACCCAGTCCAAAGATCAGGGCTTGATCCATCACCGTTATTTTATCTCACTGCCCCATCCCAGCTCAGAACCTGGCTATATGCAAATCAGTCTGTCCCTGGCCCAGTGCATCATGGGAACAGGGCAGACTAAACTACCAAGCCAATTCTTTACCAGAAAGGAGACAAGCTACCGGGGACCGGTTTCTGGCATTTCAGCCTCTTCGGCCCGGCTTGCTTGAATCCTGATGGAGCAGTGAGAAAGGGACTCATGTCTGAGTATACCCTGCCACACCTATAGTGGCCAAAATCGATTTACAAAAGGGGGTGGTGATGAACAGAGTGTCTGAATTGAGCAGACCACTCTTACCCAGTCCAAAGATCAGGGCTTGATCCATCACCGTTATTTTATCTCACTGCCCCATCCCAGCTCAGAACCTGGCTATATGCAAATCAGTCTGTCCCTGGCCCAGTGCATCATGGGAACAGGGCAGACTAAACTACCAAGCCAATTCTTTACCAGAAAGGAGACAAGCTACCGGGGACCGGTTTCTGGCATTTCAGCCTCTTCGGCCCGGCTTGCTTGAATCCTGATGGAGCAGTGAGAAAGGGACTCATGTCTGAGTATACCCTGCCACACCTATAGTGGCCAAAATCGATTTACAAAAGGGGGTGGTGATGAACAGAGTGTCTGAATTGAGCAGACCACTCTTACCCAGTCCAAAGATCAGGGCTTGATCCATCACCGTTATTTTATCTCACTGCCCCATCCCAGCTCAGAACCTGGCTATATGCAAATCAGTCTGTCCCTGGCCCAGTGCATCATGGGAACAGGGCAGACTAAACTACCAAGCCAATTCTTTACCAGAAAGGAGACAAGCTACCGGGGACCGATTTCTGGCATTTCAGCCTCTTCGGCCCGGCTTGCTTGAATCCTGATGGAGCAGTGAGAAAGGGACTCATGTCTGAGTATACCCTGCCACACCTATAGTGGCCAAAATCGATTTACAAAAGGGGGTGGTGATGAACAGAGTGTCTGAATTGAGCAGACCACTCTTACCCAGTCCAAAGATCAGGGCTTGATCCATCACCGTTATTTTATCTCACTGCCCCATCCCAGCTCAGAACCTGGCTATATGCAAATCAGTCTGTCCCTGGCCCAGTGCATCATGGGAACAGGGCAGACTAAACTACCAAGCCAATTCTTTACCAGAAAGGAGACAAGCTACCGGGGACCGGTTTCTGGCATTTCAGCCTCTTCGGCCCGGCTTGCTTGAATCCTGATGGAGCAGTGAGAAAGGGACTCATGTCTGAGTATACCCTGCCACACCTATAGTGGCCAAAATCGATTTACAAAAGGGGGTGGTGATGAACAGAGTGTCTGAATTGAGCAGACCACTCTTACCCAGTCCAAAGATCAGGGCTTGATCCATCACCGTTATTTTATCTCACTGCCCCATCCCAGCTCAGAACCTGGCTATATGCAAATCAGTCTGTCCCTGGCCCAGTGCATCATGGGAACAGGGCAGACTAAACTACCAAGCCAATTCTTTACCAGAAAGGAGACAAGCTACCGGGGACCGGTTTCTGGCATTTCAGCCTCTTCGGCCCGGCTTGCTTGAATCCTGATGGAGCAGTGAGAAAGGGACTCATGTCTGAGTATACCCTGCCACACCTATAGTGGCCAAAATCGATTTACAAAAGGGGGTGGTGATGAACAGAGTGTCTGAATTGAGCAGACCACTCTTACCCAGTCCAAAGATCAGGGCTTGATCCATCACCGTTATTTTATCTCACTGCCCCATCCCAGCTCAGAACCTGGCTATATGCAAATCAGTCTGTCCCTGGCCCAGTGCATCATGGGAACAGGGCAGACTAAACTACCAAGCCAATTCTTTACCAGAAAGGAGACAAGCTACCGGGGACCGATTTCTGGCATTTCAGCCTCTTCGGCCCGGCTTGCTTGAATCCTGATGGAGCAGTGAGAAAGGGACTCATGTCTGAGTATACCCTGCCACACCTATAGTGGCCAAAATCGATTTACAAAAGGGGGTGGTGATGAACAGAGTGTCTGAATTGAGCATGGCTTATAGGAAGTTTAAACACCATTTTACCTTTTGCCGCTTTTGCACACAACACTGCATGTAGCTGTTTTTGTAAGTGAAGCTTTGCGAAAGTCTACACTTGAGAAAAGGTTTGTTTTCGACATCTCTAGACTTACTTCGTGCCCCTAGACTGCACAGTAAGTGCTGAAGCCATCAAGGTTATCATAACATGGTAGCTGTTGTTCGAAATGATCGAGTAACGCTTTTTAGACACAATAATTTGGCAGGTGTGAGCCAACCGAGATTCTGGCGCCCTTATTATTGCACAGTTGCCATGATTTCACACACTTGGAATATTTTACATTTCCAGGGATGCAGAGAGCTTTTGTTGATTCTGATGTGATTTATCTTACTGAGCAGAAAGGTAATGGGGTCCTCCAAACAAGCCTAAGAGACCTTCTTCAGTTTATAAACATGGGGCCTCATTTATGAGGCCTTGCGTCAGTTTTGCGCTGCGGATGCGTCACTTTTTGTGACGCATCTGCGGCGTAAAACATGCGCCTTGTTGCGCCATATTTAAAAAGTGACGCATCTAGGTAGATGCGTCACTTTTTAAACCCCTGCGCCACATTATACCTGCGTCAGGTATAATGTATGCAGAGGGGGCGTTCCCCCGCAAAAAGCCTTGTAATAGTGACGCAGTGAAATCTATGAGATTTCACTGCGTCACTTTTAGGATGCGGTTGCGTCAAAATCTTGCGCCTGCCTCACAGCAGGCGTAAGACTGACGCAAGCCCTTTTACATGGGGCTTTCCCCTTATGAAAGGACGCATTGCTGGAGTTGCCTCACTTTTGTGACACACTCCAGCAATGCGTCACTTTTGCGCTTACAGATGCGTCAGAAATACTGACGTATCTGTAAGTCCTTGCGACATGATGCGTCATACATTAAATATGATGCATCATTGGTGTCGCAAGGAGTGCGCAGTGAAAAGTGACGCATCGCTGTTTTCACGCAGCGATGCGTCACTTTTCATAAATGAGGCCCCTGGTTCTTATATCGGGAGAGTGTTAAAACTAGGCACTATAAGACCTGTTTTCATCATCATTGTAATGATTTCTCCTTTTGTATTTTATGGAATTGTAACAATGCTGACCATATTATTTCTAATCATATGTCTGCTTATGTTGGCTAAGATACTGCACCTGAGATCACGTCGTTAAAATAAATATTGTAACCTTACGGTGTCTCTTATTTACTTCTGTTGTGGACTGGTATGAGAGTATAACAAAAGAGTGTTCTCACTTCCCACTATTCCTGAGTTTGTCCTAAGTCGCATGTTCTAGGTTGTCTAATCATTGATTATTTTGCTATAGGACGAAGAGCTAATGTTACACTGATGCTGGCTGGCTGGAGTTTTTCTAGGTACTGAGGTGAGTTTCTGGTACACCACAACTCACTGATGTCCTGGGTCTCTGTGCACACTTCTGTGTATGAGCAGGATCCTTGCAACATCTACAGGTGGAACGGGTGAACAGAATTACCCCAAATTTGGCAGGGAGAAGGGTCTTAGTCTAGAAAGCAAGCTTTTGTTTTTTTGGTGTAAATCCGTTCAGTACTTTTGAAGAAATATTGAAATTTACAGATATTGATATTTGGGAATTCTGCCATCTGATTGGCTGAGGGGTTACAAGCATGAGCTTGCTGCTTATTGGCAGCGAGCAGTGTGAGCGGTTGCAACTAGGAAGTGTTGTCAGCCATTTTGTGATTCCTTTGAAATGAGTAAGGGGAAAAAAGGGCGAAAAGACTAGTAAATAGTAGGATAGGAGCACTGTAACCTCTGTAGGGGAGTGCGAAGCGAAGTAGTCACTTCTACCGGTCTGAAAGTGCAGTGATGCTCAGAGTGACATGGTGCTGAGATGAGATACTGCTACACTCGCGTATGAAACCGAGAGCCTAAACCATGAGCTCACTGCTGTAACGTAATGTTCTCTGGTCTTTGTAGCATACGTGTGCAAGTACTGTTAGTAGGCGCTTATACCATACAGGGAGTGGGAAGAGAACTACTGATCCCTACCGTGCGTTTATACTATACCGGAAGTGGAAAGCGAAGTACTCACGCCTACCGGTGTGAAGACTTGGGGATCAAACCGAGCTGATTGCTGTAAAGTGATGGGCTCTGGGCACTGTAGCATACTAGCTGCTGTAGAATAACTGTGTAAGTAGTGTTAGTATGCGTTTATACTATACACGGAGTGGGAAGCAAACTACTCACCCCTACCGGTCTGAAGACTCGGGGATTAAACCGTGAGCCTAAACCATGAGCTCAATGCTGTAAAGTGATGTGCTCTGGGCGCTGTAGCATACCTGTGAAAGTAGTGTTAGTTTGTGTTCATATAATACAGGGAGTTGGAAGCAAACTACTCACCCCTACCGGTCTCAAGACTTGTGGATGAAACCATGAGCTCATTGCTGTAACGTCATGTGCTCAGTGTAGTATTCCAATGTAAGTCATAGTAGATTGTTAATATGTAATGCTAGTAGAATGTAAATATGTAATGTTAGAATGTAGGGCTGTCATGAGGGGAGTCTTGGGAGTTTGTACACAGTGCTGGAGAAGATGGTTGCCTTGCTGTCTGCTCATGTTGGTGGCTGTTTAAGCTGTCTTGTTGTCCTGCAATAAATCTACTTATCGGATCAACTGCTGTCTGCCTCTTCACTACATAAATCTGGCGATGAGCGGGAGAAGGTAAAAAAAAAGGCAGCACTCACCAATATTTTGTGCTTCCTTGCATTCTGTTGAAGACCCGTTTTCTTGTGAAGCTGTATCTACTTATCCCAGGGTCGTCAGCTCATCAAACTATGTCATCCGACCTCTGGTAGGATTTATATTTTTTGATTTTGGGCTTCATCTGCCTCTTTACTACACTCTGGTCACTGTACTACACGTGTGCAAGTAGTGTTAGTATGCATTTATACTAACTTTGTAGTTATTCAGTAACCAATGAATCACGGTCCTAAGGAGCGCCACCTCCCAGGCACAACTCATACAATGTCCTGGGGTGTGCATCCGTGGGACATTTTTGTTTGCTATTATATAGCAACTCCTTGTTTGCCTCATTGAAGCGAGAGGAGGTAAACATCGTCTTGTTTCAATAAAGCAGATCCGGATGGATTGAGGAAAAAAAAAATGAAGCAGGGTTTCACCCCTGGTGGGTAATGTTCCAGGGCCAATCCTACTATTATATTGCGGGATCTCTGCAGCACTGGGGTCCTTATACTCACAAGTAAATTAGGCGCAAGAGGGCACAGAGATGTTTTGCAGCCCAGGGAATCGCTACATTCCCAGGTATTTTTTACTAATTTTTCGGGGGGCTTCGAGGCCAATTCAAGTCCGGGTATCGCCACCCTCCGGGGCTTTACTTAAATAAGCAGGGTGGGCCTCGCCAGTCCCTGAAGTCTCTGTGGCCCTAGGCAGTGCCTTATTGGTTCTGTATTCACACGCGCAGTACTCATGGTGGAAAGTGATATACTCATCGAACCCTTGCAGTTGTAGAATTACCCAGGCTTCATTTATGTAATAGTCTGTTGGTTTATATTTGGTAGGTGCACCGCAAAATTATAAATGTTTTCCCTCAAAACCTCATATCAACTGCCGATTTTCACAATAAACTACAGACAAGTGTTGTCAGAAAAAGAAAACTCATACACTCCTTCATTTATTGGTAAAAAAAAAACCTTTATTAAAACATAACAAATAAAAAGAAATGAGACTTTATTCAAACAAACAATAATATAGCATGAAAAAAGTGTGTGGGACTCCTCCAGAAGCAGGGTATAAAACCTGCAAGACAAAAAAGAATCATAAGTATGTGTACAATGTCCAAAAGAAAAAGAAAGGTAGTCAGAATGAAAGGAAGATAGTGAGAATGGGACAGAGAGCGAGTGGGTAGAAGGGAGAAGGGGAGGGAGAGTCAAAAGAACAGAGGGAGGAGGAGACAGAGCGGTGGCCTACTGCACCCAGCCTTCACGGTTCACCTCCTGTCACTCGTGTGTCTGGGACGCTGGGGTCTGCGAGAAAGAGTGCAGTCCAGCAAACCCTTAAAAAGAAACAGATATGAATGAGGCCAGAGATTACATTATTATCTACGGCAACATCGCTTGCTTGCACCTGTGCACCCCGGCTGCTGAACACCAGCCCCTTCCCCCACACTGTGCTCAATTGCAGTTCCTGGGCACCGAGGCGTCACTGCTTACCTGCTACCACCGGTGTGTCCAACGACGTGCCAGTGCGAGTGTGGTCCGACTCACGGTGGCACCGCACGTCTCAGTTTGGAGATGGTGTCTTGATATCACGATGTAAGGCATCAGAATGCCCAGGGCATCGTCACGGGGTGAGCACCCGCTCCACCCATTTTGGCGCAACCAACTCAGTGTCTGAAAAGAGAAATATAATATAATGCTGGAAACGTCTTGTGGTAAATGAAGGTTTATTTCAAGCTTAATAGAGAACACCTGCTGCGTGCATCCTTCATTCTTGAAGAACGTTCTGCCAACTGTTAAGGGTAATCGTGGTTCAAAGAGGAGTTGGAGTGCACGAAAAATACACAAGGTTAAATAATATGTTATGCCAAAATTCACATACAAATTAACAGAGCACCTGCTAGAAGCATAATGTGCGAGTGTAATGCAGTGGCGCAAGCCTGTGTGCATTTACACTTAGCAATCATCTCACTACAGTGTTCCAAAAGCCAACGCCATGTCTGTAGGGCAGCACTGCCCACTGGCTCAGGCCGACAGTACGGTCCAGCAGTTCCTTAAAATGAGACAGATATGTGACTGAATGAGATCAGAGATCACATCATTACACACGGCAACAACGATTGTTCGCACCTGCGCACCAAGATTGATGCACCCCACCCCTCCTGCCGCACCGTGCTCAAAAGCAGCCCCTGTGCACCCAGGCCCCACTGCTCACCTGCTGTCTTTGTTGTGTGTCCAAACACTACGACCGGCAGGGTTCACAATTCATATCCAATGTTGATTGTTAGGATGATGTACACCTCAAGGATCCCTTTTTTTTAATGCGCATTGTGATATGCGAAGTGGATGCGGCTATATCACCTGAGGCAGTGTGGAAGAACTGGGACAAGTGGCGTATGTGTTATCCTATTTATACGTAATCAAAGTGGTCTGGGCTTGCGTACGCCAGGCCAGCGTAGGGGTGTGAATAATTATTTCGGGGACCTGGCTGTTGTTCAGTTCCTGCCAGGCCAGGAAGTGTACTTTTGTGTGTGTCCCTGTTGCAGTTTTGATGTCGCAGAATGCGCATTTTACATTATTGTAGCATGTACCGGGAGGGCGGAAACTATCGCTAATGAGATGCTGTCCTAAAACTTTGAATGGCCAGAATCACATGTTGTTATCAAGCTTGTGGAAATGCGCAGACACGCATTGCAATAGTGTGCGGTATTATTTAAAGTGTTGCTATCGCGAAGCGCACACATGTGAATGTGCTCGGAGGGAGGGAGGATCAGCAGTGAGGCTATGTCATACACAGTGTTAACGCTCATTACAGTCAAGCAATGCACGTGAAACGTGAATCTGAAAGGCTCACTACTAAACTGGTAAAGCCTGACAACAGAGCATACTGCAAAACAAATCTACACTTTACTGTTTGTCACATGGGATCTAGGATGTGCACTCTGCCCGTGGCTGATGATACCCCTTTGAGCCACCAAAACCCAGACCGAAAGGCAGTAATGCACACACACACACGGGGCATCGTGTAACACACATTTGTTTTTTGATGTAACGTTTCAGATGCATGGCCATCACACATGGAAGACTAATGTACAGATCATGAATATTGATCAAGATGATCGTTGCATGTTGTATGTAGTATAAGATATGTGTACACAGCCAAAAACATTTCAAAAATTCTCTCTAAGCAGAAGAGGTGTCTCTCATCAAACGCTGTAATGAGAATGACAAAAAAGGGTGGGGTCCTTGAACTGTTACAATGGGAAATGTTATGAACCAATCAAATGCTTTCGTGCACCGAGCATGCAAGGACGCCATACCCAACACAATTTTGAAAAAATCTATTGATCATAATATAAGTTGATTACAGTTATAAATATATAAATGTTTAAAATATTTTATATTATCGCTTGCTGCCATATACACTTTAAACTTATTTAGATATAGTTTTGAGACATAAAAAAATGAGGGAATGGCGCACCTGGTGCGACACCAGGTCCTGACAGTATGCACTCACCGCATACGCAACCCGCAGCGGGCGCTACCCCATAAGTACATGACGTAATGCGCGGCTTAGTACTGCGTACCCATTGCATACCAAAGTAGCAGCTGGCGTGACCTCATACGTTTATGATCTTACACGGGACACGGTGCCACGAACCATAAAATACGAAATGCGCATCATTTATGAATTTAGCAATATGGCGGATAGGATTTGCTTGCTGATGGAGCTTGGTATACTACCGGTACGGAAATGCAGTTTTCTAAAAATATATATATTTTATATACGTATTTTTTTAAAAAGATATAAAACATTACATCATTTTTAAAGATTAAAAAAAAGATAAAAGAGTTCCAAAATATTACAAAAAAATATAGGTTTTATAAATATAAATAAATATAAATAAATATAAATATTAAAATATGAAATTAACATTTAAAAAACCTTCAAAATTCACTGAAAAAACATAGGTTTTACAGACGTTATAGTTAGGAATTAACATTTAAAAAACCTTTGTTATTCACTAAAAAAACATAGGTTTCAAGGACGTTATAGTTAGTTGGACATTTAACTCATAAAAAAACAGAAAATTTGCCCGTTATAGTTAGTTGAGCTAACTATAACTTGTGCACCAGCAATGCACTGCTGATGACGTCACATATTACATCACTCATGACATGTTCCGTGACATCACTGATGACATCTCAAATGACATCACTGATGACATCACTGATGACACCACTGATGACATCATCCAGTGAATATGTGTTTCTATAAAGTTTTAATATTTTTCTTATATATCTATGCCACGGTGTATTGAAGAATGAGTGGATTATTTAGTAGTTGCGTGACTGACTGTATAAGTGAGTGATTGAACATGACATACTGAATGCTTGGGTTAGTGAATAAACTGTAGGAAAGTTTGTATTAGCCTCGCAGTTAACATGTAAGTAGTTGCATGAATTGGTGAGTAGCTACATATGTGTCTATATGGGTTATTGATTTGTTGTCTGAGTATCTGTATGGGTGCCTGAGTATCTGTGTGGGGGTGGGGTTGTGTGTGACTGTGCATATATGTTTGAGTGGGTGTTTCACTGCTTGTATGGATTCAAAAGTGTGTGTGTATGGGTGTATTGGTGAGTGAATGAATATCTCAGTGGTATATCTGTGAGTAACTACATATGTTTTAAGGCTGTATATGTGTTGGGGTATATAAATGACTATACATGAGAGTAAGTTATTTGAAGAATAGGTGTGTCTGCTTGTATCATTTATTGTATAAGTGTTGTAATTGAATTGTGTCTTTCATTTCCCTGGTTTTGACTTTCCTGTTGCTCAGCTAGTGTGAGTGGTAGAATGCCTGATGATCTCATGGAATGTTTGAGTGCCTGGCTTGTGTGTGGAGTGGTAGTTGAAGGCAGGCAGGCTGAGCAGCAGGGAGGCTGCTCCTGGTGGGGTTTTACTATCTCTTACTTACCTACTTGGAACTTAACCTGGAAATAAGCTCAAATAAACTTATCCTGTTTTGTATACCTGGCTCAAGGATCTTCAATTTACAGCATTTTTGGCGCCGATTTTAAAAGAACTCACACATTGAGGAAGGAAGACTGTGAATACCCTACTCAGATACTGGGATGAAGGAGCTAACTAAAGAGAATGGAACATAAGAACTGATACTTTAAGGAAAAGGAAACGCAACTGAGGATTAACGCCCTGATCAGCCCCACTAGTGTCCCTTATCAACAGGACAGCTTGCAGCCTATGGCATTTGACCTTCTACTACCGCCCTTAAAACACTTTACTATGGAGCTTGCTGTCATTCTGCTGCCTTGAAGAATTATTCCTGCCATGCCACCTGGGAACAGTGTCTCCAGTAACAAGAGAGTGTACCAGAGGTTCGATAAGGCAAAGATTTCCGTGCCCTTCACATCTTACTATCAGCTGTGTGACCAAGACTGTTTGATGTCCTGGGAACTGTAAAGGCATTTGTTTGAGAGTGTCTGCCAAGTGTCCTTGAGAGCCACAACCCCTGTAATTTTTCTCTGGGAGAAGCTCTGCAGTCTGTGTTCCCTGTCAGTGGGACTGACTATTGAGTCTCTCAAACTCATTTCAAGAGGCACGGTTTGAACGGCATGGAAGAAGAGTTGCCGCTCTACTTGTTTAAAAGTGCTGACCTGCCGATAAGTGTGAAGAGGGTGCAGTGTTTGGTGTTTCTACTGTTTTCACTTGTTTTCCGAATTGTCTTTAAGCCTATCTCAACAACTGCGAACTGTTGCACACCGTTTTCTTTCAAAATTTTCCTGGCGCACCGTACCATTTTCTTGGAGCCAAACTGACATCCTTGCTTCGTCATTCCTTGCCGCTGCCTGGTGATGCCTGCATGGAGCAACGCGCCCCTAGCCATCCGGCTCAACGTCACGAACATGCAGCCATTTTGTGCTTGGAAGTAGCACGTGATGAGTGTAGTATTACTTGGTATCCTGTGGTAGAGTTTGTTACTACCAACCACGTTTCTAAGTCAATTGAAACATCGTTGTCATGACCGGGATTGTGACATTTCTCAAATTAAAGGTGTCGTAGGATGCGATTACCCCTTTGGAGTAAGTGCAACATTCCTGAGGGTTGAATTGAATCTCTTGTGAGTCTCGAATTTTGGGTTGTTACTTCAAGCCTCTTAGTTATGAAACACATGAAGGACACTGGACCTGGCCTGCAGTTTGTGTGGTGCTTTAAAAGACAGAGCACATCTTTAATTATTATTCACTCTATAAGTGAGACATCAACTGGGAGGAGGAACTCACTGTATTGTATTACAGCTACATGGAGCTCATGGACAAGGACTTCAATTTGGGTGAGGACTTCGGGTGGGAGGTCGCTCATCGGAGGGAAAGACTTTCTTTTATTTTTATTACTGTGTGGGGGGAAGTTTGTGTCCTTTTACGTTCACCACAAAGGCCCACTTGCACTAGCTGAGCAACAGGGAAGTCACAACCAGGGAAATGAAAGACACAATTCAATTACAACAATAAGACAGTAAGTATGTGTTAGTATCTGCATAAATAAGTGATGT
This sequence comes from Lissotriton vulgaris, assembly GCF_964263255.1. Lineage (NCBI taxonomy): Eukaryota > Metazoa > Chordata > Amphibia > Caudata > Salamandridae > Lissotriton > Lissotriton vulgaris. The sequence continues at coordinate 58,689 of NW_028245351.1, forward strand.
GGTGTGTGTATAAATAACGAAGCTGGTGTGTATAACTGCATACATGAGTAAATGGGTATGTGATTGATTCTTTGCATGACTGACAAGGTGTGTGAATAACTCTATGGATGAGTGGCGGAGTGTGACTGTATGTATAGGTGTATGAGTGCATATTATAGTACTGTATTCATGAGTAACTTCATGTATAAGTGACTGGATGTGTGTAGATCTAGGAAATAGTGGGTGGTATGTAGTATCTGGCATTGTTGTGTGTATGGTTTCAAAAATAGTAGTCTGTATTTTAGTTTATATTAGGGCATCAGTATGTGCATCGGATAATCATGTGGATGATGTCATCAGTGAAGTCATGAGTGATGTAATTTGAGATGTCATGAGTGATGTCATCAGTGATGTCACTGACCATGTCATGAGTGATGTAATATGTGGCATCATCAGCAGTGCATTGCGGGGTGCGCGAGTTATAGTTAGCTCAACTAACTATAAAAGGCGAATTTCTTTAGTTTTTTATGAGTCAAATGTCCAACTAACTATAACGTCACTGAAACCTATGATTCTTTACTATGTCTCTTACGCAACAGGCACTCTTGCACTATAAAAATGGGTGGCCGGCCCCCATGACTGTGTCATGTGATCAAGGCTTTTGGTAGCCGAAACGCGTCATGGCTGACCGGTGTTGGGCAATAAAATAATTCACATTGAACAATTGAGTTTCGCTTCATCCTTCTGCTCAGCTGTGTAAGCTGTGTTTGGACGACTACGTACCGAAAATATCTCTGGGACTGCTTCCCTGGACACAGCGAGACCCCTCCACAATTGGGCAAGTACGGCTTGAAGCAACGGTCCCAGCTTCCGGGACACATTTTTTCGAGACTCCAGGAAGGAGACGCTGTCAGCACCCCAGGAGAAGCAGAGGTTCCTATAGCAACGCGGGGAAGTGCAGGAGTGGTTCCGGGTCAGAGGTCGGCGTCTGCTGATTGAGAGCTGGAGTCACACCGAAAGTACATGTGAAGATATCGGAGCCCCGCAGCAAAACCTGTGTGGAGTGCATAAGGAACAGACTCCTCGGCACTGTCGGGTAGGAGCACTGTTTTACCTTGCATAAGTTTGTGCCCATAGCAAACACCATGTCAGCGGACACTGTACAGGGGCGTGTGGAGGCATCCAAGAGCATGTTCTCAAACTCCCCGGCTGGGGAGTCTGCACCTAATACAGCTTTAAGTTCGGTACCTGAGCCGAGTGATAACATCAAAGATCTTTTTAAGGCTTTGGAGAAGTGCTGCAAGAAAGAGCAGGCATAATGGTGGGACCAGAGCTCCCTGTCCGGATACTTAGAGGTGGGAAGGGTGCCGCACGGTCTTCGAATAATGCTCGCACCCTCATACGAGGATCCAGACCCCAAAATGCTCTCAGATTGGGCACAATGCCATTTAGACTCTTCTAAACGCTTAATAGAAATCCTGGTTCAATATGCAGCAAGTGACAGGACAAAATTACTGGTGGAAATAGAACGGATCGAAGCTGAAATTGACAAAATTCCTAGCTCCCCGGTAATCATCAAATATCGTGAGGAAATGAATGCATGACTAAAGCGTGAAGAGGAAGTAATAAAAAGACGTAAAGCCTATAAGTTTCAACTGGATCGTTTAGACTATGAACATGGGCAGATATTCACTTTCTCCAAAAAGTACGACAACATCAAAGAGAGCCAACAGAAACATGATACTGTTAATGTCAATTCATCAGGGCCATCTACCAGAAGCAATCGCCCTGAAACTCCATCCATCTCAGGGGAGAGTTTGCAGGTGGACAGTGAGTCAGACACAGAGGCCAAACGCAATCAGAGGTCGGGGTTTCGCAAGTTCACCCCAGCTCAAGAGATGGCAGTGGTTCAGCAGGACCAAAAATTAACCCTTCGTTCTGGCACGCAGGGAGCCGCCTCCAACAAGAGAACAGAAAACACTCAGAAAGGAGGAAGCGCAACAAGAGGCGGAAATGCAGGCGGGAGGCAAAGGAGGCAGAGGGCAAAGTGGCAACAGAACCAAACTCAAAAACAGTAGATGCCAAGATGGTGGTGAATCTATCGGACACAGTGCTAACCCCCGGCGAAACAGCAATCTTGTCGCTGGGTCTCTCCTACAGTGCACACGGAGATTTTGATTACACCGGCACAAGAATAGACTTATTCATATATGGCCGTAAATTAAAACTAAAGAAACACCACAGTGTGCATAAAACCACAATCACCACCACTGCCTTTGAAACTAATCCAACATCTAGCAGTCCCCCAATCATGGGACAAGCTCTTACTCAAGAACTCTTGGATTTACAGCAAGCTGATAAAGCAACCATACAGCTGGCCTTAGGGGGGGAGCCAGCACAAGCCCTTTGCAAAACGCCTTTCAAATCCAAATCCAAGTTTTGTCCACTGATGCTTAAGGACAATTTGGATTTATTTCATGACCGAGTGTCTTCTGAGCTCAAGGACCTGCAAGTAACAAATGCCAATGCCAAAAAAAGACACAATTACAGAGACATGCAGTATCATAACCTGATGAAAAAAATTGAGAAATAGTAAACAACTTGTGATCAGACAATCGGACAAAGGTGGCAACGTCGTATTATGGCCACGCAAAATGTACTTGGATGAGGCATTAAACCAGTTAAGACTGCTATAGGAGAACCAACATCCTGGAGGTACAACAAGCTAGAAATGAGATCTACTCTAAATTAATGGCCTGGAGAAGTAAAGGTTTGTTGACAATGGAGGAATTTAAATATTTGAAAAATGACTTCCCTGTGACTCCAGTGATATACTTCATCCCTAAAATTCATAAGAACTACGAACAGCCACCTGGCCGGCCTATTATTTTGGCAGTCAACAGCATTTTGGAAAACGTTATCAGGTACATTGACTTCTTCCTGCAGGAACATGTCAGAAACCTGCCGTCCTTCATCCTGGATACAGGAGACCTATTGAAAAAACGTTCTGACTTCAAATGGGAACAAAGCTTTCTCCTAGTATCATTGGATGTAACCGCCCTATATACAAGCATCCATCATAGGGACGGTATTAGGGCCACTAAACATTTTCTTAACAAAAGACCAATGAACTACAGTGAACATTCCAAGATGATTATTGACATGATCTCTATGTGTTTGGACAACAATGTGTGTTTATTCTCAAACCAGTTTTTCATTTAGACTAGGGGTGTGGCTATGGGGGCCTGCTTCTCTCCCAGTTATGCCTGTCTACACATGCGCTACTGGGAGGAGCAGGTCCTCATGGCTAGCCACAACGCTGTTATGAACACACAGGTTAAATGCTGGCTCAGGTATATTGATGACATCTTTTTCATATGGGATGGCTCTATAAGTCAAGTGACCATGTTTATTGAACAACTGAATATTATTGACTTAAACCTTCAGTTTACAAGTACTATCAGTGCTCAGTCGGTGGTGTTTCTGGATGTTGAAATGGTTGTTGTAAATAACAAACTACAGACCAGGCTCTATAGAAATCTACGGCTGGTAACACGGTGTTGCACGCCACCAGCCACTATCCAGCACATCTGATAAAGAGCCTTCCCTATGGGGAAATGCTCCGCATCAGGAGAGTCTGCAGTGATGAAACAGGGTGTTTTCAGGTCCAAAATGAGAGCAAGATCAGATTCCTAGCCAGAGGTTACAACAGGGCTACTATTGATGAGGCCATTAGTAGAGCAAACAGGCAGGAAAGAAAGCAGCGCCTGAACCCTGCAGTTGGTTGTGTTAAAATCTCTAAAGTTACATCCGCCAAAGAAACACGCTTAATCATTGGCTACAGTAATCAACAGAAATCAATTCGCAAGATAGTCAAACAGAATTGGTCATTAGTTAACAGTGACCCGATAGTGGGCAAGATGGTTACCAAATCGCCTAGCATAACATACAGGAAAGCTAGGTCAATGCAGGGTAGCTTAGTCTCAAGCAGCCCTGAAATAGTCACGGGCTCGTGGCTAGGTGGAAGTAGGGGCTTTTTGAGGTGTGCTTCCTGCAAAGCCTGTAAGAATGGTGTCAGCAGAACAGAGTATAAGACACCGCTTTCCCCTATACCCATGAAAATTAGAGAGAAATTAAATTGCAGGTTAGAATATGCAGTGTACATTTTAGAATGTCCTTGCGGCCTAAGGTATGTAGGGAGCAAAGACCACAAGTGCATAAAAGAATTTTACAGCACTTAAAAGCTATCAGCACTGCAGACCCTACATACCCTGTAGCTAGGCACTTTGAAAAAGTATATGGGAAGGATTCAACTGGACTAGTTTATTTTGTGATAGATTGTGTGCCCCCTCAGAGGAGAGGTGGCAACAGAGAATCCCTATTACGCAAACTAGAAACCAGATATATCATCATGTTGGATACCAAGATGCCTAATGGGCTCAACAATAGTGAGGATTGCCACACTTACCTGTAAAACTTACAACCTGCCATTACCTGTGTGTATATATATATGTACTTAGCCAACAGATCTGAAGATGTATTCGAAACAATCAAAGAACTACTCTGGTCCTCCACATTATGTATATAACCTTTTGAAACATGAGATATTTTATTTACTTCACTTACATTTTACACACACATTTTTTTGCTTTTATAGGTAGCACATTGATTTTACTGTTGCGTACTTTGCACATTTAGCAAATTTGCACATCAAGATTGTATATTTTGCACATGTAGTAGGAGTAGCCCACATGGGCATGATTACCTGCACGGCCTATATCCATGAAATGTGCTATCTGCATTTCATGTTTTGCACTATTGCCCCTGCTGCTAATTTTAGCATACAGTGGGCTTTATCTAGCATTAACGTATACCGTGATCATTAGGTATTCATTAGGAAATTAATACAGATTGGTAATTTTGTACGTTTTAAATCATTTCTACTATTTATGGTTTTATCGTATTTATTCTGTATCACAATCATCGTTTTTTTCCCCTCAATTGTGCAATATATTTATTCTGATTTTAGCGGAATGAGGTGTTATCAATGTATTATACAGCTATAAAACATCAAAACAAGCATGTACTACCGATTATGTATTACTCTATATGCATTTATGCAATGACTCATGTAGTATTTCTACTATGTCTATTATGCAACAGGCACTCTTGCACTATAAAAATGGGTGGCCGGCCCCCATGACGGTGTCATGTGATCAAGGCTTTTGGTAGCCGAAACGCGTCATGGCTGACTGGTATTGGGCAATAAAATAATTCACATTGAACAATTGGGTCTCGCTTCATCCTTCTGCTCGGCTGAGCAAGCTGTGTTTGGACGACTACGTACTGAATATATATATATAAGTCAAAAACAAACTCCCTCGAAGAAAGAGAAGAGGCCACACAGGGGAAGTTTTGGAGCCAGCTTTATTCGGAGGTCACACAGAATGGCAGATGCATTTCGGCGTCAAAGCCTTCTTCAGCGCCAGGAGTGTGATTAGGATGTAGGTGCATGTCACAGGTTTAAAATACCCAGCCCCATCCTGATCGGTGTTGAGATGCTCCCCTCCCCCCACAAGGTGAGTCACATATGCTAGCACCTTATGTGGGCCGTCCAATGGGTGGCGCCTACAAGTCCCAGAATGCTTTATTCTTGACGAGTGGATATTGTGAGGGTGGAACAGCATAGTAGTTAGGCACAAAACTCCACAGTCCGTGTGATTGTGAATTCTGCTTTCTCCTCTGGTCCCCAAGCTGCAGCACCCTCCAGACAAACAGGGATCCATTCAGCGTGAGCAAGTATGTGAATACACCTCGCCGAAGTGCAGTCAATGACAGCATACACCGCTTCCTCTACTCCCATGCCTGGAGGTGGGCCTTGGCAATTCCAGCAACCTAGATATGAACGAAGATTCGCCGAAGAGGTGTCCAGCAAAACCAGGGCCAACTTGAAGCTGCGTGGGCCTCTAGAGTGCAGTACTGGAACTGCGCTAATTAATGTCAAAAACAAACTCCCTCGAAGAAAGAGAAGAGGCCACACAGGGAAAGTTTCGGAGCCAGCTTTATTCGGAGGTCACACAGAATGGCGGATGCATTTTGGCGTCATAGCCTTCTTCAGCGCCAGGAGTGTGATTAGGATGTAGGTGCATGTCACGGGTTGAAAATACCCAGCCCCATCCTGATAGGTGTTGAGATGCTCCCCCCCCCACAAGGTGAGTCACATATGCTAGCACCTTATGTGGGCCGTCCAATGGGTGGTGCCTACAAGTCCCAGAATGCTTTATTCTTGACGAGAGGGTATTGCGAGGGTGGAACAGCATCGTAGTTAGGCAAAAAACTCCACAGTCCGTGTGATTGTGAATTCTGCTTTCTCCTCTGGTCCCCAGCTGCAGCACCCTCCAGACAAACAGGGATCCATTCAGCGTGGGCAAGTATGTGAATACACCTTGCCGAAGTGCAGTCAATGACCGCATACACCGCTTCCTCTCCTCCCGTGCCTGGAGGTGGGCCTTGGCAATTCCAGCAACCTGCATATGAACGAAGATCCGCCGAAGCAGTGTCCAGCAAAACCAGGGCCAACTTGAAGCTGCGTGGGCCTCTAGAGTGCAGTACTGAAACTGCGCGAATTAATGTCAAAAACAAACTCCCTCGAAGAAAAAAAAGAGGCCACACAGGGGAAGTTTCAGAGCCAGCTTTATTCGGAGGTCACACAAAATGGCAGATGTATTCGGCGTCATATCCTTCTTCAGTGCAAGGAGTGTGATCAGGATGTAGGTGCATGTCACGGGTTTAAAATACCCAGCCCCATCCTGATAGGTGTTGAGATGCTCCTCCCCCCACAAGGTGAGTCACATGTGCTAGTACCTTATGTGGGCCGTCCAATGGGTGGCGCCTACAAGTCCCAGAATGCTTTATTCTTGACGAGAGGGTATTGCGAGGGTGGAACAGCATCGTAGTTAGGCACAAAACTCCACAGTCCGTGTGATTGTGAATTCTGCTTTCTCCTCTGGTCCCCAAGCTGCAACACCCTCCAGACAAACAGGGATCCATTCAGCGTGGGCAAGTATGTGAATACACCTCGCCGAAGTGCAGTCAATGACCGCATACACCGCTTCCTCTCCTCCCGTGCCTGGAGGTGGGCCTTGGCAATTCCAGCAACCTGGATATGAACGAAGAATCTGCCGAAGCAGTGTCCAGCAAAACCAGGGCCAACTTGAAGCTGCGTGGGCCTCTAGAGTGCAGCACTGGAACTGCGCGAATTAATGTAAAAAAACAAACTCCCTCGAAGAAAGAAAAGAGGCCACACAGAAGAAGTTTCGGAGCCAGCTTTATTCGGAGGTCACACAGAATGGCGGATGCATTTCGGCGTCATAGTCTTCTTCAGCGCCAGGAGTGTGATCAGGATGTAGGTGCATGTCACGGGTTTAAAATACCCAGCCCCATCCTGATAGGTGTTGAGATGCTCCTCCCCCCACAAGGTGAGTCACATGTGCTAGTACCTTATGTGGGCCGTCCAATGGGTGGCGCCTACAAGTCCCAGAATGCTTTATTCTTGACGAGAGGGTATTGCGAGGGTGGAACAGCATCGTAGTTAGGCACAAAACTCCACAGTCCGTGTGATTGTGAATTCTGCTTTCTCCTCTGGTCCCCAAGCTGCAACACCCTCCAGACAAACTGGGATCCATTCAGCGCGGGCAAGTATGTGAAAACACCTCGCCGAAGTGCAGTCAATGACCGCATACACCGCTTCCTCTCCTCCCGTGCCTGAAGGTGGGCCTTGGCAATTCCAGCAACCTGGATATGAACGAAGAATCTGCCGAAGCAGTGTCCAGCAAAACCAGGGCCAACTTGAAGCTGCGTGGGCCTCTAGAGTGCAGCACTGGAACTGCGCGAATTAATGTAAAAAAACAAACTCCCTCGAAGAAAGAAAAGAGGCCACACAGGGGAAGTTTCTGAGCCAGCTTTATTCGGAGGTCACACAGAATGGCGGATGCATTTTAGCGTCATAGCCTTCTTCAGCGCCAGGAGTGTGATCAGGATGTAGGTGCATGTCACGGGTTTAAAATACCCAGCCCCATCCTGATAGGTGTTGAGATGCTCCTCCCCCCCCACAAGGTGAGTCACATGTGCTAGTACCTTATGTGGGCCGTCCAATGGGTGGCGCCTACAAGTCACAGAATGCTTTATTCTTGACGAGTGGGTATTGTAAGGGTGGAACAGCATCGTAGTTAGGCACAAAACTCCACAGTCCGTGTGATTGTGAATTCTGCTTTCTCCTCTGGTCCCCAAGCTGCAGCACCCTCCAGACAAACAGGGATCCATTCAGCGTGAGCAAGTATGTGAATACACCTCGCCGAAGTGCAGTCAATGACCGCATACACCGCTTCCCATGCCTGGAGGTGGGCCTTGGCAATTCCAGCAACCTGGATATGAACGAAGATTCGCCGAAGCAGTGTCCAGCAAAACCAGGGCCAACTTGAAGCTGTGTGGGCCTCTATAGCGCAGTACTGGAACTGCGCTAATTAATGTCAAAAACAAACTCTCTCGAAGAAAGAGAAGAGGCCACACAGGGGAAGTTTCGGAGCCTGCTTTATTCGGAGGTCACACAGAATGGCGGATGCATTTCGGCGTCATAGCCTTCTTCAGCGCCAGGAGTGTGATCAGGATGTAGGTGCATGTCACAGGTTTAAAATACCCAGCCCCATCCTGATAGGTGTTGTGATGCTCCCCCCCCCCCACAAGGTGAGTCACATGTGCTAGTACCTTATGTGGGCTGTCCAATGGGTGGTGCCTACAAGTCCCAGAATGCTTTATTCTTGACGAGTGGGTATTGCGAGAGTGGAACAGCATCGTAGTTAGGCACAAAACTCCACAGTTCGTGTGATTGTGAATTCTGCTTTCTCCTCTGGGCCCCAAGCTGCAGCACCCTCCAGACAAACAGGGATCCATTCAGCGTGGGCAAGTATGTGAATACACCTCGCCGAAGTGCAGTCAATGACCGCATACACCGCTTCCTCTCCTCCCGTGCCTGGAGGTGGGCCTTGGCAATTCCAGCAACCTGGATATGAACGAAGAATCCGCCGAAGCAGTGTCCAGCAAAACCAGGGCCAACTTGAAGCTGCGTGGGCCTCTAGAGTGCAGTACTGGAACTGTGCGAATTAATGTCAAAAACAAACTCCCTCGAAGAAAGAGAAGAGGCCACACAGGGGAAGTTTCGGAGCCAGCTTTTTCCGGAGGTCACACAGAATGGCGGATGCATTTCGGCGTCATAGCCTTCTTCAGTGCCAGAAGTGTGATCAGGATGTAGGTGCATGTCACAGGTTTAAAATACCCAGCCCCATCCTGATAGGTGTTGAGATGCTCCTCCCCCCCACAAGGTGTGTCACATGTGCTAGTACCTTATGTGGGCCGTCCAATGGGTGGCGCCTACAAGTCCCAGAAAGCTTTATTCTTGACGAGTGGGTATTGCGAGGGTGGAATAGCATCGTAGTTAGGCACAAAACTCCACAGTCCGTGTTATTGTAAATTCTGCTTTCTCCTCTGGTCCCCAAGCTGCAGCACCCTCCAGACAAACAGGGATCCATTCAGCGTGGGCAAGTATGTGAATACACCTCGCCGAAGTTTTAAATCATTTCCACTATTTATGGTTTTATCGTATTTATTCTGTATCACAATCATCGTTTTTTTTTTCCTCAATTGTGCAATATATTTATTCTGATTTTACCGTGATGAGGTGTTATCAAAGTATTACACAGCTATAAAAACATCAAAACGAGCATGTACTACCGATTATGTATTACGCTATATGCATTTATGCAATGACTCATGTAGAATTTCTACTATGTCTATTATGCAACAGGCACTCTTGCACTATAAAAATGGGTGGCCGGCCCCCATGACGGTGTCATGTGATCAAGGCTTTTGGTAGCCGAAACACGTCATGGATGACTGGTGTTGGGCAATAAAATAATTCACATTGAACATTGGGTCTCGCTTCATCCTTCTGCTCGGCTGAGCAAGCTGTGTTTGGACGACTACGTACCGAATATATATATATATATGTCAAAAACAAACTATTGAGCCTGAGGCGTTTCGAGGAAATACCTCTTTTTCAAAGGCTGCTTACGATGTATCTATTGTTCAAAGGCTGCTTCATGTGAAAGAAAAAGGCGCAGTGAGTGTTCTCTTCATTTGCATTGCTTTTATTGGTGTGCTGGCCCCCTCATGGCTTCCACCCTACCATAGCAAACTGCTTTCCTATTTGAAAGAGAAAGCAGGAAACCTGCTATGCCGGCACCCGAAGGACGCGAGGAGCCGGCTGGGACCGTGGGGGCATTGAGGCTCCCCCCACAGTCCCCAACATTATATTTGAGCCCAGGGGAATGGGGGCCCCGGAAATTATAAAAATTAGTTATAGAGGCTATTTTTTTTATGGTAGATTTACCGTACGCGTACCATGCAAGTAGGTACGATGAACGGTGTGAAGTCTGTAAGTCGTCCGGTAAGTGTACCTAAGCTGGAAAAAATCAATTAAAAAAGATATATTTTACAGGGTATACAGACATAATATCGACTCAAAAATATCGAATGGCACAAATATCGAAGTAAAAATATAGAATAGACAAACTATCGAATGGACAGAATATAGTGGTGAAAAATATCGTTTTCAAGGTAAGTAATTTAATATCGATTTTTAAAACATAGAAAGTTAAAATATCGAAGTATATAATATATTACTTAAGATATATCAAATTTTTTATAATATCGAAACAAAAGTTAAGTGTATTTCTTTATGTTATTTAATTTTTGTGTAATTTAATTCTGTAGCGGGTTGTGGGTTTATAGGGGAATAGGGTGGAAGTAATTTAATTGTAAATAATTAAATGTGTTAATTTAATTATTGGTATTTATTTTAAATTAAGTGTTAATTAATTATGAATTTGTGATTAATAAATTTTTAATTGGTAATTAATTTTTAATTGGTAATTAATTTTTCTTAATTGATTAATTGATAAGTATGCTAATTTTATTAATTTATTTTCTGCAGCGGGTTGTGGGTTTATAGGGGAATAGGTTGGGAAGTAATTTAATTGTAATTATTAAATGTGGTCATTTATTTATTGATATTCTTTTAGAATTAATTGTCAATTAATTTGTAATTGGTAATTAATCAATTTTTAATTGGTAATACATTTTTCTTAATTGATTAATTGATAATTATGTTAATTTTATTAATTTATTTTCTGCAGCGGGTTGTGGGTTTATAGGGGAATAGGGTGGGAAGTAATGTAATTGTAATTAATTAAATGTGCTAATTTATTTATTGGTATTCTTTTAGAATTAATTGGTAATTAATTTTCAATTGGTAATTCATTAATTTTTAATCGGTAATACATTTTTCTTAATTGATTAATTGATAATTATGTTAATTTTTTTATTTATTTTTGGCAGCAGGTTGTGTGTTTATTGGGGAATAGGATGTTATTAAATTAACCATTTTTATTTATTTATTGGCATTAATTTTTATTTTTATTTTTATTAATTGTTAATTGGTAAATAGTTTGTATTTTTACCCCTACGCTATCCAACACTTTCCCTACTGTTGCACCCTCTGGAGTGGGAATAGTAATTTTTACCCCTACGCTACCCAACGCTTTCCCTACTGTTGCTCTCTCTGGAGTGGGAATAGTAATTTTTACCCCCAACACAATCCACCGCTTTCCCTACTGTTGCCCTCTCTGTAGTGGAAATAGTAATTTTTACCCCTACGCTATCCAATGTATACCCTACTGTTGCAGTTGCTGGAGTGGTAATAGTACATTTTAACCTCTTGCTATGCTACAGTAAAAATATTGTATATTATTTAATAATATTATGTTAATATAGATATATGTGTTAAAAAATAAGTTGTATTTTTATTTTTTTAACTTAAATTAATTATTTAATACTTTTGAAGGTATTTAAGTATTTTAAGTATATTTTAATCAATTATAGGTATTTCAATATTTTTAGATTATTTTTAAGTTATTTTAATAAATTCAATATTTGTATTAAGTACATATATTTATTCGATATTTTTGATTCAATATTTTTGTACTTACCTATTTGTAGATAGGATTTAGATATTTTGTCTTTCTATATTTTTACTTCGATATTTTTTTGTCTATATTTTTGTATTCGATATTTTTTCAGTGATCCAGTTTACAGATATCTATCAAGTTTATGTGTTTATATGTTGTTTGGTTCTAATGAGACCTTTTCTCTTTAATGGTACTTATAAGTAAGTACTTATGCTTAGCTTAAACTTGTTGAGGAGCAGTGTTTTATAGAGTGCTGAACTTTTGACCTCTGTGTATCGTTGACTTTTGCATTATCTGTTGGGGGTAGGGTGCAACGTTATGTCAGTTGGAAAGGGTTGAAATGTTGAACCAATAGAAATGTGTGTTTGGTTTTGAAATAATGTGTGAAGGAATTTGATTTGTTATTGCCATGTATATATGTGTAAATTGAGAGGGAAAATATGTCATTCTTTTGTTTTGCTGCAAACAGTAGAGAGATTCTGTAAAAGAATATCTGCTGTGTGAGTGGCATTCTTCTTAATCTACAAATCAGTTTGAGAGGTGAGATGATAACTTGTAAGGGCATGTATGTGGTGGATTTTATTTTTAGTAAGAGTTATGTGTTGATCCTTCTAAAGTTTGTAGAATCATATGCTGAGTTTGTCTGCATTTGGATAACTATTTTGATTACATTATTTGGTAAGTTAATGTGTTTAGTAAGTCACCTTTGTACAATAAAGTGCAGTACTAATAAATGTAGAGTGTGTGAAGTCACTTTTTTAGTTGTAGAGTAGTTAATAGTGTTGCTTGCTTAGAATTAGCCTTGTGTTCTAAATATACAATTTGGCAGTCAGTATACATACACTGCTGTATACATTCTTGGGCAGATTTACAAGCCCCTCTTTGTTGTTCTATTGTATCAGTTTTTGGATGTAATGTTGGGAAAAATAATGCAGCTGGGGCTCAGCAACCCTTAGGGAGGGCGTCCTCACATGTGGCAAACTCTTTTTGATGGATGTAAGCGGCCTTTGCCGGGCCGCGAGGTCGAACCGCCACCTCAAAGAGGATCCCCGGTGTTCTGAGAACAGAGCACCGGCAAGGTGACCTCAGGGCAAAAGATCGAGTGATTTTTGAATTGCAACAAACAAAGCCTCTACTTTTTAATCAACCCTCAGGGGGAACACTTTGAGACATTTTAATAGAGAGCAGCACCCACTTGGTTGTTATATTTTTTTTGCGGAGACTGCAAGTACCATAATGCCTTGCTCATCGAAGCTAGAAGACACGCCCACTGGCGCAAGAAAGCAATAAAGTTGAACGGTGTTTTCGCATTGCTGCCTGCTGTGTTCTATCATTCCAAGGCTTCTGATGAAAAACGAAAGTTTGAAACGCATTGGGCCGCTGATAACAAGGATTAGAAGTCAGAAACCGTGTTGTGTAGCCTGCACTCGGCTTATTGAGCTAATCCTGAGGGAGGGCGTCCTCACAGGTGGCAAACTCTTTTTGTTGGATATATATATATATACATATGGATGGTCTTAAAGCCCTTTGTTACTACCTCACAAGAAGAGGAGCAGACTATACCAAACACAATGCTATGCTTATTGACATGGTTGAATTTTGCCTATGCAACAATATATTCATGTTTCAAAACTCCCTGATTCGACAACTCAGGGGTGTTGCGATGGGGTCCAATGTCTTCCCTAGCTATGCCTGTCTCCACCTGGGATGGTGGGAGGAGCTGGTCCTACTTAAAGAGCACAGTGAACATGTCAATAGTAATATTAAGACATGGTGGAGGTACATAGACGACCTGTTCATAGTTTGGGAGGGAACTAAGTCAGAAGCTGATGGTTTAATTGAAAAGTTAAATACCAACTGTAGGAGAGGAGCGTCTGCTTCCTATGGTTACCCCTACTTTTAATTGTGTTTCACTAGTATTTCGACTTTAGTCTGGCTGTGGCCCTGCTAATCAGGACCACAGCCTAGCTGTTCCCACTCTAAATTGAAACCATGTACTTAGGTACATACCAGATTGGCTATTGGGCCACCTTTGTGAGTCCCTGTATATGGTACCTTAGGTACCCAGGGCATAGGTACCCCAGAGGCCTACCAGGGGCTGAAGCATGTATTATGCCAGCCCTGGTTATCCTTCCAAACTGACACCAAAGGTCTGCACTTGCAGCCTGGGTAAGATGGTGTAAGCACCTCTTACTTAGATATAGTATACCTATATCTACCTTTACATATAGACACATCTTAACCTTTAAGTCACTCCTATGGCAGGCCTTGACAACCCTCAAGGCAGATTGCTTTGTTTTTTATGAGAGGGTGCCCTAGCATGAGCTGGGCCCCTCTGTAGCTTTCAGAAATACCTCCTTATAGCTGTTCTATGATATAGCCATACCATATACTCTTGAGTGTATTATAATCCTTGCGGTTAATGGTACCTTTGGTTTGACTTTATCAAAACATGTCGTTTAAGGTGTCAAACCTTGGCGGGGGTAGCATTCCAACCTTCTAGAGGGAGAAGACATGTACATATTGGTAAACCCGGTTAAAATTAAACAGAGCCCCAGCATCACAAAATGGATGCTGCTGCCACAGACACGAGTCTGCTTTCCTGCTGATGGATGAAACTCCAGCAGGGGAGGCCTGGACAATAAGTTTCCTGTCCAGGGAGGTGTTGGCACCTCCCCAGACAGGCTTTTGTGTATTGGGCCAGGGTGGGTTGCATTCAGTGAATGCTTTTCAGACTGCCTGGGGCACACAAAGTGCTCCATGCATTTCCCAGGTCAAACCCATTGCTGGGGCTGTGGCCCAGCTCTGGCGTGAAACTGGACAAAGGGGAAGGGGTATAACAATCCCCTCCCCAGTTCCACCCATAGGTAGGATCTTAGAGCTAGCTCAAGCCCTAAACTTAGTATAAGTATAGGGACCCAGTCCCTAGGACTTTAGATTACCCTGGATGAAACTCTGAAGAAAAAATCCTGGACCTTCGACATTTGACTGAAAGACTGAAGAATCTCCCTTGAGGTCAAGGAGTGACCTCCCTGTTCAAAAAGGCATCAAAGAAGCATCTTTGCGGGTTTGCATTTTCAAAGCTCCAGCTGGATCTAGAAGAATCTGCAACACAGGACACAGACTTCCAGATATCTCTGAAGCTGACACGAGCTCCCCACCAGAGCTGAGACCTGTAGCTGACACGAGAGACGTGGGACCGGAACTTGGACATCCTGCATTTTTGCAACTGCACCTACTTCCCAAAGTTTCCCGAAGATCTGCATTGGGGTACTTGAAGCCCCTGCCTCGAGCACCTTCTGCACCCAAGTATAGAGGCCAGCACTCCACGAGTGACCCGTGAGTCCCCTTTCTTCACTGCAGCTCGAGGCTCTTTCATGGTTCCTAGTCTGTTGGCTAGAGGGCCCCCACGAAGGACAATCCTTTGTTTCTTGAGCTTACCTGGTTGCTCCAGATGTGCTCCCACTCCCCTCCAAAGAAGGAGTCCCTCAAACTTGCTGGTCTACACTGAAGCCAATCTTGTCATTTTGCGTGGGTTGCTGTTGCCAAGGCTTATTGTTGTCCAATCCGGATTCTGACACTACAGCACTCGACATCCTTTGTGGGACAGCTTAAATCCTGCCTCTTGTCATCGGCGACGCCTCCTGGTCCTCGTGGCTGAAGAGTCAAACTTCACCTACTTCACTTGAAAGACCTCAACATTGGCTGGCATCTTCCTGTCACCATCCTGGTCACTGGCTAGTGACCCAGACTCTGTCTCCTCTACTTTCAGGTTCTTCACATCTCCGATCCAGCCTTTGATCCACCGGACACTTTTCCTCTGGTCGCCTGCAGCAATTCTTTGCAGCTCTCCATTGGAATCGACCACGAAACCTGACACCAAAGGACACCTATGCACCCGGCTTCCCTGGGTGAGGTAACATGAGTACTCCAGTACTCCCGTGGGTCTTGACGCTCAAAGTGTCCTAGTCTAAAAGGGGTCCATCGTAGTTCACCTCCAAGTGGCCTTAATCTTTAAAATTGTAACTTGTTCGTTCTCCATAGAAAGTCAATAGTGATTCGTGACTGTGTTTAGACTAACCTTGGG
Organism: Lissotriton vulgaris; assembly: GCF_964263255.1. Taxonomy (NCBI): domain Eukaryota; kingdom Metazoa; phylum Chordata; class Amphibia; order Caudata; family Salamandridae; genus Lissotriton; species Lissotriton vulgaris. The sequence goes on from NW_028245351.1 coordinate 74,835, forward strand.
CGTAGTGTGGGGAGTGGGGCTACGCGGAGCTATGCAAAGTGGGCACAAAACTACGCCCACCCGCGCACTCCGCGTAGCCCTACTACGCGCCGCCCGCCTCCCTCCCGCCCTCCCTAAATACTTAAATAAAAGGATAGAAAGCTTTTAAAAACACTTACCTTGTCCGCCGCGTCCCCGGGGCTCCCTCTCGCCGTCCCTGGATTCGCGCCGCCACCGATTCCGATACTAATGCGCATGCGCGGGCACCCGCGCATGCGCATTAGTATCCGAAATGGCGGCGCGAATCCAGGGACGGCGAGAGGGAGCCCCGGGGACGCGGCGGACAAGGTAAGTGTTTTTAAAAGCTTTTTATCCTTTTATTTAAGTATTTAGGGAGGGCGGGAGGGAGGCGGGTGGCGGCCGGCTACGCACCGTCTGCGGAGCGCGCTTAGTGCCACCTGGCTACGCCCGCTACGCAAAATGCGTAGGAGACGGCACTAAGCGCACTCCGTGCACGGAGCGTAGCTGGCCGCTCACCCTTAGTTTAGACACTGCATGCGTCCCCCGTGGGTCTCCTTTGTCACTACCTTGGGTGGTTCCTGGTTGCCCCAGCAGTTCTACAGGCCCTAGGCCTGACTTCTAAACCTCAAGTGGTTCTTATACCACTATTTAAGTATATGGTTTGTGAGGCCCCCAGGCATAACGTATACTGTGGAACTTATTGTATGCTAATTAATTTCCTTGTTTGTACTTTTACCTCTGACCTCATAAAGAGACCAGAGGGGTTGTGTTTAGAAGAAATACATATCTATTTGATATATACCTTGTGTGGTATACTTTAATTTGATCATTCTAGAGATTATTGACTGGTAAAACAACTTGCTTAACTCGTCACTAAGTCTTAGCCTGAAGAATGCTCTCCACAGCTACCACTAGGATAGCTTTCTATAAGGTTGACTTTAAACCTAGCATCAATAAGGGTTGTTTTGACTGGTGCAAGGTGCCCACTAGAATAGTGGACATCATATGTCAGGCCAACTTCTCCCACCAACCAGCTAACTTTGCAGTTTACAGCGGCAATACGTAGAAGTAGTGTACATTTCCTTGATGTAGAGGTATTTATCTCTAATGGTAAATTGAAAACCAAGCTCTACCATAAGTCCACTGCTGGGAATGTTGTGCTTCATGCCAGCAGTTCACACCCTCAACATCTAATACAAAGCATTCCCTATGGGGAAATGCTCCTTTTGAAGAGAATCTGTAGCTGTGAAAATGACTTCAAAACTGCCCAGGCTAGTAGCAAACAGAGGTTTTTAGAAAGGGGTTATATCATCAAATGCTCCTTCACAAAAACAATAGGGATGAAAACCCCAAAGTAGAGCCCTTCAGGTTTATTCTTCAATACAATAGACACGAGAAATCTATAAGAAAAATAATAAGGAAAAACTGGCCTCTAGAGCTAGGAGACCCCATCATTGGCCATCTTTTACCCAACAGCCCAGCAATCACTTACAGTAGAGCTCCTTCTATGAAGGACACCCTGGTACAAAACGGCCCAGGAGGCCGACCCAAGGGTACCTGGCTTAGCCAAGTAAAGGGCTTTTTTAAATATAAGGTATGTAAGGCCTGTCAGCAAGGAGCTAATACAACTACATACATGACACCATTTAGTGCAAAGGACAAAGCCATAGAAAAATCCCTGACATGTAAATCGGATCATGTGGTGTACGTGCTGGAGTGTCCCTGCAATTTAGGATATGTAGGTAGCACAATCTAGCAGGGCCGCAAAAGAGTGCTGCAGCACTTACGGGCCATCAAAAATAAAGATCAGTCATATACGGTGGCCCAGCATTTTAATGAAATACAAGACGATGACTGTAAGGATCTAAATACTTTTTAATGGACAGTGTTCCCCCCAAACAAAAGAGGAGGGAATAGAGAAAATTGGAGATGCTGTATATTATAAACCTAGACACTAAGCATCCAACAGGGTTTAATGCTACTGATGAATTGCACATGTGTCTTTAATTTGGGAAAGTTTACATTTATAAAGTTTTACAATATAGGGAGAGCTATAGAATCCAAGCGTAATTTACCGATTCATGTCCTTATATAGGTATAATTCACAATGCCCTTATATAGACATAGAAATCATACCCATATTTAGAAATAACCGATCCAGTCCAAATACAGGCAGGGCTACTTCCACTAGTTCCAAAAAGCCACAACGATTTCTTGGAAAACTTGGCTTCAGCTGTCACGCACATCCCCTTACTTGAATATTGATTTGCCCTAGGAATCCTGGAGTTTTCAAAGAACTACCATTCCCTTGGGGTTCTTTGATGACGTTATTATGTCCAGCTTTACGTCAAACTAGGCACCTTCAAGGTATAAATATGCCTACACTTGCCCTACCAAACACACTGTGGTTTGGAGCAGCTCGACTATCTACTTGCCCGAGGCAGCTCGCTACAGGAAGTGCCTAAGGAAGCAGACCCTCCAGCTGACGCACTGACAGAGAGGCTGCTTTTCTCTCGCTGATAATCCACCTCCAGTGTTTCCAAGCTCCCCTCGCAGTTTG